>NW_028229615.1:60000-248680 GCF_053477565.2 Lygodium microphyllum | reverse complement strand
TCACTTTTTAAGTTTTGAATCTTGTTAGAGGGACATAGTTTTGTGTGCATGTGGGAGCTATACATGTGTTTATATGGAATTAAAGGCATATGTTGCTACTTAATAGTATGCATGAGAGAGAGAGAGAGAGAGAGAGAGAGAGAGAGAGAGAGAGAGAGAGAGAGAGAGAGAGAGAGAGAGAGAGAGAGAGAGAGAGAGAGAGAGAGAGAGAGAGAGAGAGAGAGAGAGAGAGAGAGAGAGAGAGAGAGAGAGAGAGAGAGGCATGATTGCCTCTAAAAGGCTATCATGCCTCTCTCTCCCTCTCTATACAAATATTTGTTTTGAATTGTGCAGGTAGACTCCTCGATAGACACAAATTGTGTTTGGAGTTCAACTCCAATTGAGTTTATCGTTACTTCTTCTTTTGTAGGTTTAATATGTGCAATCACAAAGGTTTGATTACAAATGAGTACTTGTGAATTTTGTAAATGATATTGTTAATACTTTCCTAAACTTAATAATAAGAAGTTAAAATCTTAGGATCGATTCCTAAACTTTATAATAAGGGCTTCAAATTTTATGTACCTCTTGAAATCGAGATTGTAAGTTGGAGAAGTGTTCGGATCTACAACCTAAAATTGATATCAAATAATTAAAATTGCTTGAGCCTTTAATAGCTACGTAAGTTCAAAGAACACTAAGATCCACAATCTAGACTTCACATCAAACGTTTGTGATCGAATGAGCCTGTTGGACCCGTGAATTCAAGTTGAGGAAACACTAGTAGTTTTTGTAATATGATTATACATTGGGATGTCCTTTATGTGTAGGGAGAAAATGAAATTTGTTTTAATAAAATTAATTGTACACCAAAAAGTCAATATTATATAATATTTATCATAAATAGGGACACACCCATTCAAGATAGTCGTGTTATATGGGTCACAATGGCATGTTGTGAGTTATTGGTTTACAATGTAATCTAGGCGATTATACATAGGCTCAGATGACTAGTTCACGTCGCAAAATAAGGGGTTTTTAAAATAAGGGGTTTTTAAAATACCATTTTTATACATTTTTTACATATAGAAGGGTGTCATATAAAGGGGTTACTTACAGATTGAATAGAAAAGGGTTGCATTTTATTCAAGAAAAAATCACAGATTAGGATATTTATAAATAGGCCATGAACACACGTTATATAGAGAATATATATATAGTGAACCCCTAGAGGAAATCCCCAACCCAAGGGACTAGTGCACGGGTAAGTCATAAGAGGACAATCACTTTGGTGATATTGTGAATGCTTCATTGTGCATTGAAATGTATGGAGAAAATATATATTAGAGATGTAGACTCTATTAGATATACAAACAAGTCCTCTCAAGACTTGGAAGCTACAAATATCACTAGCGAGACATTGAAGCGACTTCTCTTTTTCTAGAATTGTTCAGAAAGAAAAAAGAGAAATTAAAGAGAAAGAACCCTCCATTAGATGCCATATTAATAAGTATTATTAATAAGTAATTATAAACTCAAACAAAAAATTTCAAAAAAAAGTCTCATCCTACCGTTGCAAACACCAAACCAAATATATTTTCCCTCTATTACGTTTTGGAACCCCCGCCTTCCCCAAACCACAACTTCTTTTATTTTCCCTTTTTTTCATTCTAGAAAAAAACAATCGGGCGTATTCTATGCACGGGCTACTAGGCATAAGGGAAGGAAACAACACTCAGCAAGCTAGTCAAAGTTAACATTCTCTAAGTCATACTATTCTAGCACATCTTCATCGTGACCAGAAATCTGTTTAGCTCCGAGGTAAGAAAGCATATCTCTTAAAAAGGGATATCTAATATAAATTAGCACCTACTATCATCTCCGCTATATAATATGATAATCATAGTTCATGAGAATAACTAATATTTCTACTCTATTGGAATCTTGTCTCATTGGTGCATTTGTGATTCCCCCAATGTGATAAGGCACAAAACTATAGAGATATCATAGATTTCATTATCCGTCACCATCAACACTGCTCCTTAGCTATCAAGGTACAATTTTGCAATGTATTACAAGTTTCTTTTCACTATGTTTTGATAACATAGTATGGTTGTATTATCGATATATTATAGTGATCATCTTTTCAATGTTTGCAATGGTGGGTATCATCAATAAAATGTGTTGCAATAGATGTTGGGATACAAGGTGTTGTATTTTACTTCTTGCAAAGTGTTGTCTTGAGGCAACACACTGAATGCCCCAAATTTTGATGTAGCTAACCTTGCAATGTGCTATCTTGAGGCACAACCCCACATTTCACTGGTAGTTACTACAGAAATGTGTTGTCTTGAGGCAACAACCACACTAAATGCCCTGAATGTCCCACATTGAACTAGTAGCTACAACAAAAGTAGAGCTATTAATAATAGTAATGGTGGGTAATATCAGTACTATTAGTCGATTCTTAGTTCTATAGATTGGATATGTAGCATTGGATATGATTAATCCAATGCTTAGTTCTATAGATTCTATATGCTTCATCAAAGTGTTGTTTTTCAAAATCTATTTGGACATTGTTGACTTGTCATGTAGACAAGTGATAATCAACATCAATGTGGGACTGAATGAAATCCCAATAGTGCCTAGGACGATTTGGCACTAATGCCATGGAGTTGGCCACATTAGTCCTGATGACTTTAGGAGCCTTGACAAGCACTATCTTGCTAGTAGCTAGGGACAACTTAGTTTTTTCCCTCAACTCCATCCAATGCTGAGGCTAAAACAAATAATGGTTATTGTCCTATAGCTCAACATGAGGTTGAGATTGAAAGTGAAACTGACACAAATAACGGTTATTGTCCTATAGTTCAACAAGTAATAATCAACATGCGGCTGAAATTGAAAATAATGGTTATTGTTCTATAGTTTACCCACCATGTAGACAAGTGATAAGCATCATCAATGTGAGATTGAATGAAATCTAATATAATGGTTATTATTGTTATTGGAGATATCTAAGCCATGCTTATGCCATCACTCTATGAGCCACTACAGTAATGGAAATCAGGTATTGCTACACACTATGAGAGGGGCCTGAAACAAATCATGATTATACCTTCATAACTGATTTCAATCATAACCTTCATCAAAGTGTTGTTTTTCAAATTCTATTTGGACATTATTCACCTGTCATGTAGATAAGTGATAATCAATATCAATGTGAGACTGAATGAAACAATCAAGGTTATATATGAAACAAATCAGGATTATATCTTCAGAACTGATTTCAATCATAACCTTCATCATCATCAAAGTGTTGTTTTTCAAATTCTGTTTGGACATTGTTCACCTATCATGTAGACAAGTGATAATCAACATCAATGTGAGATTGAATGAAACCCTTGAGTAAGTTACTCATGAATATATGTGTGCATCATGTGGGTTCAAAATAAGGTATTTTTTAAATACCATTTTTATACATTTTAAAAGTACAAAAGAGTATAATATAAAGGGGTATTTACAGATTGAATTAAAAAGGATTATGTTTTATTTAGGAAAAGTTCATAGATAAGGATATTTATAAATAGGCCTTGAATGCATGTGATTTAGAGAATATACATATAGTAACTTCCCCTAGATGAAACCTTAGCAGCGCCTAGGAAGCACTAGCACTAATGCCATGGAGTTGACCACATTAGTCCCGATGACTTCATGAACCATAACAATCCACTTCACTCTAGCTTATCTGCTAGAAGCATACTGGTGCCATGAAGTAGAACCTTCATGCATTCACAATGGGAAGCATGAATAAGTATACCTTGTGAGCAGTTTTTTGATAGAAGCCAAAAAGCATGTAGTATGCATAATTTGATGATGTTGGATGTGGTGGGAGGACCTTCCTATGTTGTTGGTGATGTCTATACATTTTTAGCAACCTTGCCAAGTATATAGCTACGCGTACCACTGAGGCCAGACATGAAACAAGGAAAAGACTGGTGCCATGAAGTAGAATCTTCATGCATTCACTATGTGAAGCATGAATAAGTATACCTTGTGAGCAGTTGTCTGATAGAAGCCAAAAAGCATGTAGCATGCATAATTCGATGATGTTGGATGTGTTGGGAGGACCTTCCTATGTTGATGGTGCTGTTTGTGCATTTTTAGTAGCCTTGCCAAGTATATAGCTATGCATACCATTGAGGCCACACCTAAAACAAGGAAAAGACCCTAGAAGCTCTTAAAATATAGTTGGCTAGACTACACCTGAATTTTGAGTGCCTCGTCCATTATGCAGGAATAGATTCAATGCTCACTCACTTAGAGATTGCAAGCATGTTGAGAATGTAACAAGGATGCAATTGCCAAATGAGGAAACTGTAGAAGGCCATTTCCTAATGACTAGGAAAGAACTAGCGTCTTCATAACAATCCACTTCACTCTAGCTTATCTGCCATAAGGATTCTAGTGCTTCATGCATTCACTATGGGAAGCTTGAATAAGTACACCTTGTGAGCAATTGTCTAATAGAAGCCAAAAAGCATCCCACATGCAGAATTCAATGATGTTGGATGTGATTGGGTCAACATTCAACACAAGCATTGAAAGTGACCTAAGAATTATGACAAAGTCGATAGAGCAATCACTAATTAACTTGAATCTGTATGCATCAATAAAGAAGGATTGAAACTTACAAATCCCCATCCGCTTTTTGTAAATTCTTTCTCAGAAAATTTGGCTAAGATCCTTAAATCTTGAAACTTACAATTTTTGCTAAGTCTCTAACATTGCAACTCTAGCCTACTTCTCAGTCAATCAAAACTCTGGACATGAACTCCAAATATTAAGATAATTAGATAAATGCAAAGTCAAACATACATATATTAGAGATATTGGCGAATCTCTAACATTGAAAGCTCTAGCCTACTTCTTAGTCAATTAAAACTCCAAACACGAACTCCAAATATTAAGATAATTAGATAAATGCAGAGTCAAACAGACATGTGTGCACAACATATGTGGATGAATTCAAAACCAATTCTCCATTATGCAAGAATAGATTCAATGCTCACTCACTTAGAGATTGCAAACATGTCGAGAATGTAACAAGGATGCAATTGCCAAATGAGGAAACTGCAGAAGGCCATTGCCTAATGGCTAGGAAAGAACTAGCATCTTCGTAACAATCCACTTCACTCTAGCTTATCTGCTAGAAGCATTTTGGTGCCATGAAGTAAAATCTTCATGCATTCACTATGGGAAGCTTGAATAAGTATACCTTGTGAGCAGTTGTCTAATAGAAGCCAAAAAGCATCCCACATGCGGAATTCAATGATGTTGGATGTGATTGGGTCAACATTCAACACAAGCATTGAAAGTGACCTAAGAATTATGACAAAGTCGATAGAGCAATCACGAATTAACTTGAGTCTGTATGCATCGATAAACAAGGATTGAAACTTACAAATCCCCATCCGCTTTTTGTAAAATCTTGACCAACAATTTTTGTTGAGATCCTTCAATCTTGAAACTTACAATTTTTGCTGAAATTCTTCAATCTTGATGGGCTAACCCCCCAATTTATTAGATAAGCTTGGACAAATGATACTGTTTGATAGCTAATAGGTACATTAGAATCATAAAGAGCCACATAACTAATACAACCTGTCCATGAAATCTTCGAGTACCATTCTCTCTGTCAACAATAGAGAACACAATTACTTGCACATTGGTCTGAAACATTAAAAGAAGAAGAAGTATTGCTTTGTAATTTGTGTAGAAGATCAATTACTTGCGGCCTATCAACACAAAATAAAGAAATAGATAGCTTGCCCTTTGTTGTAGGTAAGATGCCTTACCTTGCATGTGAATATCAAGCTAGTAAGGCCTACTACGTAACCTACAAAATGTCATGATCCCTGATTAGATGGATGGGTACTAGGTGATCAGAAAAATAGAAAAGTAGGAAGGCGCATTGGTCATGATGGTGGATGCTAACATGGAATGCAAAAGATTGAAGCCGCACTATTGACGCTGGTGGCCAGAGTACACCGACCGAGCATTAAAACAAGCAGTCATCTCCCTCATAGAGATGATGCGGCGCTACCTCAATGAGGGTGTGCCAATCTTTCCCAATTGCCATGCCAAGAACAAGTATCAGAGAGAACAAGTAGAGCCTACCTAAATTCATTACCCTACATGAGCCCTACATGTGAATATCAGAGAGAATAAGTAGTTGAAGCGTGCATCCAATCCCAACTAGTGTATTGGGAGTACACTGACAGTTTGATGTAGCAGTGCCATGCGTCCACGTTGTTGTGACACTGCGCATCCACCACTGCGACGCCACTTTGGAGTGTCCTAATTTTATCACTTTTCTTTTGTGCTTAAAAGCTATTGGTGTTACAAAAGATTTAGATAGGCCATCTTTTACATGCTGAAACAATCAAACGGGGTTTGGAAAGAGAGTTTTTTGTGGCCAACACACTTGTGGATAGCCTTATGGATATTGACGACCGCTTCAAGGAGCATGTATGATGATAGTAAAGGCCGCCATGCGCTTCAAAGGAGGGCTTGTCAGACTGGTGCAATAGTGAACATGCAAGCCAACAATTATTGTGAGAGTTCTACATAGGAGCAAATCAATCATCGAGGGTTCAAGAGGTTCATGCATTTCTTGGTGAGAAAGGAAGAATTGAATAATATACCATAGAGCATCAACAGAACGTCATAAAACCTCATAGCTTCAACCAAAACCATTCACACTCATCAAAATTCATTCAAAATATACTCAATCATACTCAAACCCAATGATTAACAATCTCAACCTCTCAAATAGAAAGAGAATAGACTCAAATGAAGGTAAATTAAACATGTCAAAATGAATCAAATATACATTAGAATCTAACATAACATCATAACTTAGCCAAAAATCATCATAAACTTCTCAAACATATTCAACCCATCTCAAAACACTAAAAACACTTCTAAAACCACTCAAATAAAAAAATTCAACCATAAAATCAACCATCCAATACCTAAACATAAACAAAAACTAGCTAGAAAATAATCATATTCAACCCTCAACATATAATGAGAGAGAGAGAGAGAGAGAGAGAGAGAGAGAGAGAGAGAGAGAGAGAGAGAGAGAGAGAGAGAGAGAGAGAGAGAGAGAGAGAGAGAGAGAGAGAGAGAGAGAGAGAGAGAGAGAGAGAGAGAGAGAGAGGGAGAGAGAGGGAGAGAGAGGGAGAGAGAGAGAGAGAGAGAGAGAAGGCCTAAAAAAGAAGAAAAGAAAGAGATCTTCATCGTATCATAGACTCATCTTCCACCCCTACTCTTATCCTTTCATCCAAACCTTGACCCTTCTATCATTCCCTTCACTTCAATGGCATCCCAAAAATGCATTGAAGTTGCAAAGTCTTTGTCTGTAAATGAGCACGAGATATAAGTCACCAATAATGCTCAGGCGTTCCCTTGCCTAAGCCCTACATTCTCCACCATAAGGTGAAGGGAAAAGAGAAGCAAAAGATAGGCTTAGGTAAAGAAGGCTGAGAGGAAGAGAAAAAGATAGAGAATGATAAAATGCAAGAAGAAAAAGGAAATAGCAAGGCAAAACAAATGCCAAGAAATAGAGGCATGCTAAGGCTAAGATGAGATATGAGAAAGAGAATGCCTCAAACCCCCCCTTCCCCAAGCTACACAACTAGCTAAGGATGAATCAAACTATGCATTCAATCTAAGGCTACACCACAATGAATTGAATAAAGGGACTAAACAGAGGAACTTCAACTATGAAGCTATAATGGCAGAATGGGTACCATTGGAAGAGTCATTAGGCCAGTTCATGAGGTAATACCCTTGAATAGAGCTGCATCTATGACAATAGCAAATAAGTACTCATCATCAAGTAGGTTTTGAAGAGAAAGAAAAAATAAGAGCATTGATGGAGAGAGTAGAGGCTTGAAGAAGGAGCTAGGCTGGAGTCGCATTGAGCTCCAGGGTCAACTATTTACATTTTTGGTGGATGATCATTCCCATCCAAGAGACAAGGAAATCTGTAAGGAACTTCAAAGGCTTTTGGTGTTGATGAAGGATGCTGGTTATATTGTAGACATTTGCTGTGTCCTGCATGACATTCCGGATTGGAGAAGGGTCGCAAGCTTTAGAAAAGAAAAACTAAAATTAGCTATCTCACATAGAAAAAGCTAGGTGCTTTCAAGGCCCGTGACTCGAAAAAGAAAGGTGCGTCATGTGATAACTACACTATCAACCTCCTTCTTCATGAGTTCTTCCAAGGGCTAACATGATTGCTAATGCAAGTTGTAGTCTTCACTGTTATACTTGAATAGAAAGGTATATGAACACATGCAAAAGGCTTGAGATGAAGAGTATTTGTTGGAGTCATGAAGCTGATGGAGTAAATTTGACAAAGAGGGGTGCAAGAACAACATACCTACCACTAGCTTACATGCTCATATGGTCGTGAGGATAGCGTAACTAGCAATTGCTTTTGCCACTGTTCATGTTGGCGATGAGCAAGATGAATGGTTGAGCATGGACCACCGTGAGCACCTATGAGGAAATTCAACGACCTTGATTTGTTGCAGATGTGAATGAGAGGACGAGAAAGACAACATTCTAGGAGAGGTGCAGTGGGCAATGCAAAAAACCACATTTGGAAGACACATCCATAACAAAGCCGATGCTAGAAGGCATGAAATGTGAGAGTGAAGAAAGCACAATTTATTCCTTATGAAAATTAGGGTCGTATATTTTCTTGAAGGCTCCATGTTAAACTAGTGATGACAGTTATTTTTGGCACCAATGGAGTGTCAAAGAGGCTTGGCAAGAGTATGTGTGGTGTATTCTAGCTCAACAATGACATACCTAGGGAATCAACTTGATTGCATAAGGATATATCAGACCTGCAATCTTCTGGTATAGGTTTTTGGCATAAGCAAGATGGCCTCTTCCAAAAGGAGGAAGTTGGTGGTGATGCAAGCGTTCATGTTGATGAACTGAAAGGTAGCACATGCAGTAATGAGGGTGTTTTGCAGAAAAATGTAGAGAATGCAAGTTAACCATTCAGAAAAGAAATGTGGGGTAAGCAAATGTTGGGATTAGCTATGACTCGGTCCTAACAAGGGCAGCTTTGGTGCATCATCTCTTTGGCATTTTCTTTCATAAGTATTCTTCGTCTAGTCTTTAACATGAATGCACTCTAAAGACTTGGTATTGTTGAGGGCCTTCAGCATATTGGATTTGAAATAGAGTTTTACCTCCAATACACACTGGTTTTGATTGTATTGATAGCTTTACTGGTTTTGAGTGCCTATCATGTGCTGATTCATTGCATCAAGTTGGAGCACTATAAGAGTGTGATTGTAGTGGGCTACTATGTTATGTGCAATGAAGTCAAAGAGTTGGAGTGAGCATCATGGAGTGCGAGCAGAACTCTGAGATGTGTTAATATGTAGTTAAAATCAATGAAAAAATGGTAGTTTTGTTAGTTTATGCATGTAGTAAAATTTATTTAGATTTTTTAACTAGATAGCAAAAATTATGGTATTAAATTACTATATAGTTATTTGAAAAAGTGGTAAATTGTAGGGAATTGCTAATTAGCAATCTTTGCAATTTTGCTACTCAATCAAATAGCTATATTGTAAATTTTCTAAATTGATTTTGCTATCTAGTAAAGATTTTACTATATACATATCTAGTAAAACATCCAATTTTTACTAGTTGAGACTTTTGATAGATATGCTCTAAATTATCTGGTAAACTTTTCTTTTTTTGCTATATAGCAAATGGTTTAGAGTTCCTTGTGCATGGTCGTGGGCTCGTCACGGGCATGCAGGAGGGATAGTTGAGGCAACCAGGAATAGGCAGTTAAGAGTAGGTGGGCACGAGGTGTCGTAAGGAATGTATCTTCGCCCGTGGTCAGCAGGAGCGGATGAGGCAGGATGAACGGATGGAGGCATGCTGGGGTGGGGGCTGTCTTGGCAATATGTCACAATGAGATCAATGGGTGAATCAAGGTTGATCGTTGAAGCTAGAGGTGGGCATGGCGTGTAGCAGTACTTTGGGGTCGACAGGTTGCTTGGAGGAGGCCGGACGTTGGCAAAGATTTGATGGCATTTGAAGATTTGGAGTTGGAGGGTGTAAGCCACTCCCAATAACTTCAAGGTCGATCTGATTAGCGAATCCAGACCTGTTGAGCAGACCATGGAAGCATTACCATATTGGAGTTGCTAAAGGACCTCATCCAGCATCATCTTCTTCCTCTTCTTCTCAGACTGCTTCTTGCGTACGTTGAAGCCAGGGTCTAGCGTGGGATAGCGCTACCATATTTGCAAGCTGCAACAGCAAAGAAGACCCAGCCTACATGATACTATTATTGAGGCTACTGCAACAGGCTTGCATCGACGGCCTGTTGTTACTGTAAAACAATGCTACTCATGGCGAGATATTAAAGAAGAAGGTATGCAGCCTTGATGCAATAGTCACAGACATCACATGCAATCATAAATAGAGAGCATGACCTATTCAAGGCGAGCTTTTGCCGCGAGAGAGAGAGAGAGAGAGAGAGAGAGAGAGAGAGAGAGAGAGAACTGAATTGTTTTAAGACGAGTCTAATAGGTTTACACAAATGGAATAGTAAATCAATATAATTAAGCAAGGATAATTGGACACTTATAAGATGAGTCTTTTAGGCAATCTTGTTACTAATAGTATACCTATCTCCTTCCAAAAAGAGGTCACAAAATCCATCCATCTTGATTAAAAGAGTCCACAATAAACATCTCATAAGAAATTAAACAATATATGTAAGATTTGAAGGATAACAGAGTATCTTCAAGGAGATCTTATAAGAAGAGTCCACAACGAATATGTAAGATTTGAAGGACATGAGAGTATCTTTAGGGAGATCTTATGCTAAGGCGTTATACCTATCATCTCCTTGCAAAAAACTCATACTGACTAGATAAGGGAGGTTGTAAGACATATGATAAGATAGGCAACTTACTCTACATGCTCAAATAGTTTTTATAGTATAGAGAATGGCACCAACAATATGTTATTTAAAAATTACAAAGGCAAACATGTAATGGTTTATACACATGTGTTTGTGTGTATGCTTGCGTAAGCAATTTTCTATGAATCATTATTGTTAATACGTTGCTTGTAATTATTTATTGTGTGTACACTATGCGATTCCATTATATATTTTAATATGCAACTACGTATTATATGTAAGAATATGTATGTATATATATTTACATGACAATCTCTCTTTCTGTGCTTGGTCCATGTAAAATCTCTATCTCTCTCTCTCTCTCTCTCAGTGTAATATTAATAATGTGTATTAATAATATTATATAATAACCAATGAGTAACATTTGATATGCTCCATCATTGCAGAGGAAAGAGAATGGTAATTTATTTAGGATTTCAGAGGGCCTTCCTCATGTTCAATATACAATAATACACCAAAGTTCTTAAAAACTTATAAAGGCTTTGTCCTTGATGCGTAGTAACTTTAAATCAACACTTACCGCTTTGATAGAAGTACAAGATTCAAGTTGAAAATTTACCCTCAACATCCAAGCACATTGTTTTAGTTAATGCTATCATTGGAGAGTTTGTTATTACGATCCTAGATATGGATCATGGTATGTGAGTTATAGGACCAAAATATGATGCCTTTGTGTGAACCCTCTTTCCACATGAAGTCTGCCTTAACATGAAGTGCCCTAATTGCTACTAAAACCCGTGCGAAGCACCGAGAGAATCTAGGTGCGGAGTGCCATGTGTGTGTGTGTGTGTGTGTACATATAAGATTTTCCATTTTTGAATGGTGAGCTCAAGCTTAAAAGGATTTCTCAACTCCTTTTAAAAAGATTGGTATATTTGGGTTACACAAGTGTGCCAAATGTGCTATCATAAATATTGAAAATTGTTGAGGTGCATAGTTATATGGGTGCAGATGTGCTATAAGAACTATTAAAAGTTGCTGAGGTGCATAGTTGTATTGGTTATGGAAATTTGACATTATCAATGGTGCCCTTCTAGGAATGGGTATAAATCTTAGATCTACTTATATCTATTGATTGCTTGCCATGCATGTTATCCACATTTTGGGACATTTCTTGCCATTTTCTTCTTCATGAAGGTTGGTGCATGATAGTGATCACATATTTGCACTACCAAAAAATGTGCATGCCATCATACTTGTTATGTATTTGTATTAGCATATATGCATGTACCTTGCTCTTGTGAATTCTATGCACATTTGTATTTTTGTGAGTTTGCTTGTGTGTAGTTGTGTGTGTGCACATGTGCCTATCACATAGACATTGTGAAGACACATTGTAAGTTCAATGTCATCGTCAAACTAAGGTTACACTTCATTAGTAACAATAATAACAATGATCTTGAGACTACCCTTATTGAGGCTAAATATTATCAAGATTCTGAAAACTCAAAATTGCTCATGGTAAGCTATTAACTAGATTTCGATGAGAAATATAATGATTGAAGGAGAATATAAAGCCTAATGGAATATAATGGTATTCAAGTCTTATTTGAAGGTTGACGTATGTAATCAAATGCTATTAAGGAAAAAAGGGTACCTTAGGAACATCAAAGAGTATAATGTTGTCAAAATAATACAAGAAGAATCAAAGTTGATGTTAAGGAATAGACTTCTTTAAGGATATGTCCATGGATTGTCCTAATCGACCAAGGTCTCAAAATTTCCATTCATTGTGTCAATTGCGAGGAAGAGGAAACCGAACCCAACTACAGAAAGAGTTGCAACTATCCAAGCACATGCTATCATAGTTGAAAATTTAGAAGAAGAGACAAAATTGGGAGAGAAAATAGAACGCAATACTATATACATCACTATTGAAAATAGTGGGACAAATTGTCAAATTCTCTATTATTCAAACTCCGACCAACTATCAAGGTAGCCAACCATCAAGTGAAGGCTTTCCACATTTGAATTAATTATGGTAGTATTTGGTCCTCAACCAGATAGAAGAAGAGCCAATAGTGTGGTAGTGTATTTAGCTAGAGCTAGAGCCCAACCAATTTGTTGTTGGAAGGGTAACCTTTGAGCAAGGGGGTGAAAATGCAAATGACAAAACAAGAATTCTCTTGTTAGGGACTTCTAATTGCATCTTAGGAATGGATTGGCTTGTATCCCCAATGATGCCCATATCCATTATGGAAAATTCATGGTGATTTTTAGGAATTTGTAGGGGGAAAATGTACGAGCTCAAGGGAAAGTAGGGTCACTAAAGGTTCAATTATTTAAGAGAGCACCTCTAAATGGGAGTGAGAAAAGGACAACATGTCTAGGAAATCAACTAAACAAGGTAAATGAACCTAGGGCTAAAGAAGAACCAACTTAGCTTAGCAATTACACTAATGCGTTCCCTAAAGAGCTTATCTATTTACACCATGTTCATGATATCAATCATTGAACCAACATCCAAAAGTCCTTAGGAGATCTTAGTGCTCGAGAACATTGAGCTTAGGAGAAATTAAAGCAATTGCTAAATCTTGTTCACCTTAACAATTAACATTGGGGAACACTAGTTCTTAAAAAAAAAGAAATATGGATCCATTTGCTTATTTAATTACTAGAAGTGTGATGAGTGCAAGAGAATTTGGGAGACAAAGAGAGATTATTTATCTGTGTTTATGACATACAAGAACATGCATAGGATAAAGTGTTAAACTAGGTCACTATTAAGAAAATGTATATGATTCCTCACATCAATGAATTACTTGAAAGGTTTCACAAAACAAAGATATTCGGTAAGACATACTTGAGGTCAAAATATTAATATATGAATCAAAGGGTCAATTATTCCAAAGGTTTCCTTCAAGCCCGATATGGCTATTATAAATTCCTAGTAATGCCATGTGGATTAACTGATGTCCCATAAAATTGGCTAATGCAAGTTACATTTTAACTATACTCGAATACTTGTTTCTTAGTATTTTTGGAAGATATCTCGGTATATTCCAAGTCTGTGCAAGATCAAAGGAGACATATATCCTTAATACTTGAAAATTTTTGTCAATAGCTACTCTATGTCAAAAAGGAGTAAGTGTATCGTCTCCTTTCTCAGCAAAGATTGCGTAGTTTTCGCTACATTTTTCGCTACATTGTCCTAGAATATTCATAGACCTTGCCAAGGGCAGCCAAGGGAAAAGGTATATTCGAATGGACCCCACCTAAGTCAATAGAGGAATTTGGATGCTTTCTAGATCTTACAAGATGATACAATATATTTATCAAAGATGATCCCATGATCATCACCTATTTGACTAATCTCCTTAAGAAATCCACATAGATCCAATGGAAAGAAGTTCATCAAGTTAAATTTGGTCAAATAAAGCACTAGCTTACTATTATATATGTACTTAAACTTCTAAAATCCTTTTAAGAACTCAAAGTGATCACTAATACAAGTGGATGGCAATAATTGGAGTTTTGGTTTCAAGAAGAAAGACGAATGGTATATACATATAGAAAATTGAAGCTGCATGGAGCTATTTATGTAAATCATGATATAGAGCTACTTTGTTGTTGTCACTTATTCTCTAAATGTACGAGGACATTATCTATTTGTTGGTCACAAATTCCTACTAGTACTTCATAAATTTGATTTTGACATCAAGTTTGAATATGGATACGGCTAATACACTTAGCCACAATTTATTCCTAAATCTTCTAGTCTCAAAATAAATCTCATATCACCCACAATCATGAAATAATCCATAAATATTAATTGATATCCAATTCATATTTGTGCCAAATCACAATAATGTCTAAGAACTTGCCAAAAAATTTCATTTTCTTGGATCTAGATTACCAATCTCTAGTGGAGGTCTAAGTTAACTCTTTGATCGAGACCTTAAATGTTGTAAGAATAAGTTATCATTGGTTATGAGTAAAGAAAGATATAGTTCAATATATGACACAATGTTTCAAGGCTGACAGGTTTAAGACACCAACAAAGCTTCAACCCTCAAGTATTTCTTAAATGTATTGGGAAGCTATCAACATGGATTTTGTAATTAGTAGAAGTATAGTCCAAGGTGTATATGATTCTATCACGATTGTAGTGGTGGACATGTTGCTCAAGGTAGCACATCTCATTCTAGTGAAGGAGACTTAAATCCATGCTAATCTATCTATAGTGCAAGGTGTATATCACTCTATCATGGTTCTACTGGTGGGATTGTTGCCAAAGGTAGCACATCATTCCAATGAAGAAGACTCTATCATGATTATAGTGGTTGGCCTTGCTGCCAAAGGTGGCACATCTCATGCTAGAATGTGTTGGGACTAAAGGCGACTATGCCTACGCCGCTTGTATATTCACTACACTTACAATATCTGCACACTTGTACACTACAAGTGGTGGGTGCCCATCACTCTCACTTCATTCTTTATTCTTTAAGTGACTAGTAGAATAAAGGATACTAGCCACACATTGTGATTGTTGGAGTTTCCACATCTTGAGTCTCTCCATCTCGCTCTCTTGCTCCATCAGCCATAGCTCAGATTTCAGGCCCTTTCCTTGACTTGCAACACTCAGTCAAACACTCCTCACTCCTCTGCGGCACTTGACAAAGGCTTTGTATCCATCCAACATCGGTATTTTGCACTTGTACATTTCTTTGAGCTCACAAATATATGCTATTATTGATTATGAACAACATACTTGTTGTGTACACATTTGAGATAGTTTTGCGTCAGAGCTTGAAGCCTAACTATGCTCCTATTGATGCCTATTCTGGTACCTGAATCATTAGTAGATGTCATGATGACGTATTGAGGCGTTTATTGGCTTCCTTTGCTTGTTCTTTTTGGATTGCCAACATATTCTCCTTGTCTTATTTGTGATGGTTCAACTCATCTTTTAGTCATTCATGCTCTTGGAGGTTCCCAAGGAGTCACTTTTCCACCTCTAATAGACTTTCAGTTGACATCTCATCTTTCTGTGCCCTAGCCTCTTGCAATTCCTTTAGCAGCCATTCCTTTTGCCCTCTCTCCTTATGGAACTCTGCATGAGCCTATGTCCTCACCCTTTTCAACTTCTTGGCGAGCTCATCTCCAAGTTCCTTTAGTTGTTCAAGGTGCTCTTCCATGTCCTTTTGCCTCTGTATGAGGCTTGAAAATTCCATTTCTAGCCCCATTTGGCTCTCTATCTTCTCCATTTGTAGTTCCTTTGCACTCTCTTCTTCCTTCTCCACCTCCACTTCCTTCATTGCTTCTAGTTCCTTATTTAGATCATTCACTTGCCTCTAATAGATGGTTATCTACTTTGTCTTCTCCAGTTGGTAGGCATCGAATGCATCCTTCTCAATTTCTAACTCTGCAATACCGGTCTTCCTATCTTCTTTCATATTTTTGAGTTTGCCTAGGAGCTCCTACACATATTCATCGTAGTTGGTTGTTGCTTTGGTATGGCTAATGGCATGGATGTTGTTGTTGATTTGATCTTGGACTTCTTTGGGTCTTTTATGGATTGATGGACCACTCATCTTTCCTTTCTCTCCTTGGCTTGATGGAACCGAGCCCTCATTTCCTTCCCCATTAACAGTTCTCTCACTCGAAGCCTCTTGTTATTGCTAGACTTGGAGTAGAGATTCCTTCTTTTTTGCGACTTGCTCTACTTCTTCCTTCTACACTCTCATAGCCTCTTCATCCCCCAAGTTTCTAGTAGAGAAAGAGATTGGGGTGCTCATCTTTATGGGTGACTGCACATGCAATTTGTGGGCCGGTAAGTGCTCAAGGGTTTCTTCCACTACTTCTTGTCTTTCTAAGTCTCCAACAATCTCCTGAATGATGGCGAAAAGTACACTTGCAAACCCTATATTGGAGGCATTGGCTATTGGCTTCTTCTTTCAGTATCCACTATGGAAGCCAGAGACTCCCCACCTACTGCTTTAGCTCCTGTGGCTAGCACTTTTGTTGAAGATTCAATAGTCTTACACACAAAGCCATTCCGATTGATCTCATCTAGAGACTTAGCCACGAGGATCATGAGCAGTGGCACTCCAATCTTGCTCATCAAGGCATTGTACCTTTGACTAGAGAATAGAGCATGGACTATCTTTGCCTGCAACCTAATATCGAGGTTGTGAATATCGGCTAAGCTGACTCCATCATTCATGTATATTTGGGCATTGTCCATCCCTAGCATACCATAAACATCTCTCTTGGGCCGCCTCTTGAGCTTGTTGACTAGCCTTAGAGCTCTTTTCATCATTTCGGGACTCAACTCAACTTCTGCTCTACAAGTCTCTTCTCATCACCTCACTGTCACGATGCAACACTTTCTGTTAGCATTGAAAGTTTGTAGGAACTCTGTGCACTTGCTGTAGTCAATGGCTTGGCCAACCTTGTCCATATATTTACTAAGATTACACTGGTCAACAATCTATTTTATTACTTGCTCTTCCATCACCATGTCTTTTAAGTTCTGGATGCTTCTGACTTAAGCTTGATTAAAGGCCCTTGTTTTTGCCATTAGGTTGTATTTGGCATACTCTTCTTCCATGAATGGAAGATTATTGCCTTTGTTGTGCCTTGCATCTTGGGTTACTGACATGATGCAATAGCTCACTATTAGTTCACTTGAAATGATTTTTTGCAAAAAGATAAGGGGATCATGAATATATGCTATGGAAAGGTGAAATACTAAAGTACAGAATATTGCTTCAAGTAGTCCACAAAATCCAAATAAGAATTTCATGAGAATTTTCCTTAAGTAGAAATTGACTTTTGTATGTCTTTTTTGCTTTTAAAATTCGGTTTAAGGTTCAATTCATGCCTTCTTTTCCACCTAACCCCCTCCTCCACATGGGAGTGATGAAAATCTTTCCTAGGATTGGAGGATGAATGGTTAAGGGCATTAAGCACATGCTTGCTATGCTTTACTTCATCATGAGCCAATCGTAGAAGTTTGGGTTATACTCCAAGTGGGTAGCGTGATGGTCCATGCCATGAGGTCTAATGCCTATGTGTGTAATGTAAGTTAGGACATCAGTTAGGAAGTCACCAGAGTTCATCGACTAGCGATGTGCAGTTCTTCCTCGGTTATGATTCAATCAAATGGGAGTGGGCCGTAATGTGTTCCTCTAACAGTTGATTGCAATCGATGGCCAATACTCTGAACGAGGTAGGAGCCACATAGGTTGGATCATACTCAAAGTATTTGACTGCTGGTCCTCTTTGCTCGGCATTGGTCATCATAATTTGGCAGCCCTTTTGTTTCCATTGGAGATGAAGAGCGTACCATTTATGCACAGAAAAGAAGAGTTAGAGTTGGCTAGCTTTTTCAGCTCTTGTCGCTCCTAACTTATTGCAAAGACTTTGCTCCTGCTATAGGATGTGATCAACAATTGTTTGCGAGCTTGCTCTCGAGAGATATCTTTGGCAATCAATTCCTTAGCTACCATGGGAATCTTGAGAAACATGAATTCAGATTCTTTCCAGATGTAGGGCAAGGAGCATACATTTGCTACTAACGACTCATCTAGGAGGCCTAAGTCCTAGCTATTCATAGCTCCTAGCTAGCATGGTGAAGGTGGTGTCAAATTATCTAATGCAGGTGACTAAGTTATCCCCATATTCATGGCTACGTCCGAGGCCAAGGTAAGGATATATGTATGCTCATAGGAGGGTGTAAGGCTTGCAGGGCGGGAGGTTGTTGGACTTTTGGATAGCTTAGGAACTGATGCCTACTTCGTGGATTGGTCAGTAGGGTGTTTAGTGGCCACTTATTTGATGGGTTCTTCTTGGGGTTCACGTGATGCGTTGATTTCTACGTGTGGAGTAGTTGGGACACTTGGAGTGTCAGGTTGAGTTGGTCTAGGGGCACCTAGTTGTGGTTTTGGTTAATAGACTCATTGAGATTCTATGGGTTTGGTGCTTTTTGAGTCGAGTCGATTGGTTTCTCATTCCTGGATGGCTTACCATTTTGTGGAGATGGGCTAGAGGGCTTGGATTAAGGGGCATCTGTGCTGCTCATAGTCTTGGGCAACCAAATCCAATTGTTGCCACTTTATAGTAGCCTTGAGTGTACAATAAGTCTTTGGGAACCCATTGTAGCTTAACTATTCGTTTGCTTCTATAGTGCTAACTTTGTCTCCTAGGCCTAGGGCATGAGGTTTTGTGGTTATGGGTTCATGTAGTTTGGCTTCTAGGAAATTGTAGTTTTCATTTGGGCACCCGTTCGAGTTGCTTCTCAGTGATCTTAGGTGTGTCTCCTTTGGGTTGCAGTCACAGTTTGTCCTAGCAGGGTGGGACAAGTCATGACCCCCCTCCTTAGACCTTGCACTATGTTCCTCTACAGATGGCACCATAGGATTCGATGGAGTCGCACTGCCCTTGCTAAAAGCTGTCACTATTCAAACATTGCCAATGGCGAGATGAATGCACTGCAAGTCATAGTCGACAATATAGTGTAATTGTTTCTTAAATGCTTATCCTAGCAATAATTCCTTACCAATGGACTTAGTGTTAGGATACACATAAAAGATCATGCTAGGATTTCAGTCTCGATAGAGATCTCTATTTTGCACTTTCCCAACAATAAATAAGGCTGTCCCCCAAACAGGTCGAGTTTAGTGTTAGTAGGCTATAGTTGGGGCTAACCAATGAGGGTCCAATGATCGTGTGTAAAGATATTAAAGTTAAATCCATCATCAATAAATGTGTCAAAGGCATGTGTCTTCTGGTCACTAATATGCATAGGTAGGCAAGTGCTACTGCTTTATAATCTGCTCAAGCAATAGAAAGCTACCAATCTCCTTTCCATTATCCTTCCTTGTCATTCCTGCTTCTAACCATTCTGTAAAATAATCAATTGCCACTATGATATACCTCTTCTATATAGAGGATGACGGGGTAATAGGACCCACAAAATTAATGCCCCACTTCTCGAATGGTAGTATATCCATAATAGAGGTCAACATGCACTTCCAATTCTCCCTACTATCATGTCTTTTTGACATGTATCACATCTCTTGACATATGCAAATGCATCTTGGAAAATGGATGACCACCAATGTCTAGCTCTTAAAGCTTTTTGTGTAGTCAACCCTCCAACAAAGTGTCCTCCACAAGTGAAGTCATGACACTCTTCCAAGATAAATGGAACCTCATTAGGCATAACACATCGGTGATAAACATCATCCACCCCTTACCGATATAATGTTCCAACAATCAAGGCAAATTTCAAAACCTATTGTTTAATTTTCCTCTTCTCAGCCTTTGACAAAGGGGCTTCAGTCTCTCCTGTAGATAGATAGTGCATTATGGCATCATACCAAGATGGAATGGAAGCCGTATCAATTTTGAATAGATCCTCAAGGTCATTACCTTCAGCCAAAATTTCCTCCGACCCCCTACAATCGCCCAAGTAGCTCAGTTTATGTAGGGTTTTATTGCAGAACAGTGTTTGAATAGCAAGCATTTAACTTGAAAGACTTATGCATTGAAGGCTTACATGCTTCTCAAGTATGACATATGCTTATGTGCATATTTGGCACTGATGTATGGGCTTGGCAATGTTTATGGTGTCATTTAAGGCTCTCTTTTGAGCTACATTAGATGCTTTGGAGCTATGGTTTTATGCTTCAGTTACTTTCATCATTGATGTTATGGGCTTGAAGATTTACTTAGATGTTATGACTCCTAGCTATATGCCAATGTATCTTGGATTCTGGATGGCCATGTACTTAATGTTTTGAGCTTGCATTGCTCATTTGAAATTCGGTTTTGTTCCAGTGGGAGTCACTTGAGCTACTTGGATATTTTGCATTTGAGCAAAGCTTTGGAATTATATAGTTGAGCTTCTTTCATTAGGATAGTGGGACTCATTGAGCCACGTACATGCTCTTTTGATGCTTATTTGATGTAGTTACTCATCAGTGGGCTGATTTGATCTTTGCATTGAGCCCAACACCTACCTTTGTCAAGTTGTTGTCAGCGATGCATACTCCTTCTTTGTCTATGTATTGAGCTTTCGTTACACTTGCTCAGTTAGTTGTGTATCTAGCAGTTCTCTTCTGCTATATTGAGACCTACTATATGCATGATAGTTATGTCTATTGGATGTATTCCACTCTGACACATTGAGTTTGATAATTCTTGGTACCGGTTGTATGGTTAGTGGCTCATATGTACCTTGCTTCTTGCATGTTTTACCTAGTAGTTTGCAGATTGGTTTTTATCAATTGATTGCTCACACTCGACTTTGTTTTATTACTATAATAATTTTTAGCATGATATAATTACAAGTTTACGCATAATTTATGAGTTTAGATGCTTCAACTTGACCATCACTCTTTGGTAGTTAGTGGATAGCTCTACTCTTTGTAGTTCTTTTTTTGTTGTTTTTGGACTATTTTGTTGTCATTTATAACAACCTATTTGTCTTGGAGTGTGCTTTCATTTCTTGCATTATGGCTGGTGGATCAAATGTCAATGCTATCTTTAACATTAACAAATTGAATGGCACTAATTATAGCTATTGAAAGGCACATATATGGCAGGTTTTGGTGCAAAAAGTGTAGATTAAGCCATTTCAACATGAGGGTGTAAAGCTTGAATGCTTTGATACAAAGGGTTGGATTGAATTCGATGAGTTATATAAATCTACAATAATTTTGTCACTCTCTAAGCAGGTTTTCTATAGTTTGGGAGTTCTGGGACAAGATTTGTAATATCTATGATAAGCAGAGCTCTATCCCTCAGATGGATTAACTGAAGCAACTCATGGACCTTTGTATGAAGAAGGAAACTTCCATGTTTGCTTACTTAAATGAGTTTCATTCTATTTTTAGCCACCTTTTTTCATAGGGGATTAACTTTAAGGATAATCTTTCCCCCTTGTTCTTTTTGGTTACATTAATTGAGTCATGGAAACATTCTATACTACTATGTATGCAAATATGCCAGTTGATGGGATGAAATTGTAGGATGTAGAGGGTGCATTATTGAATGAAGAGGTTAACAGAAGAATGTTGATACTTCACATAGTTCTCATGCTTTGATACTTAGAGGCAATAATGATAGGAGTGGTAATGATGCCATGGGAGAGACTCTCAGTAGTCTCACTGTTAGTTACGTGGATAGTCTCACAATAAGTTCCGTGGATGTAAGTATGCATTGACTTGTCATTATTATGGGAAGTAGGGTTATATTTGGCCACAATGCCATAAAATGTATGATAACAAGTGCAATGAAAAGGGAAAGGGTAAGGTGCAGGAAAATAATGATGATCTTAGCATTGTCCTTAGCAAGTTCAATGTCAAGATTGAAGAGATTAATGTCATGCAGAATGATTTTGATGATGATTACATACTATAGTTGACAGATTCCTCGTTCACTTATGCTTATTTTTAGTTGATTGATTGAGGGGATTCATTTCATGTTATCTCTCATTAAGAGTGGTTCCATTCATATCGTAGCATGATAGGATTTGTTAGATTGGGTAATGACTTGTCATTGGATATTGTTGGGATTGGTGGAGATATTTTGCTTTAGGTAATTTGTTTACTTTGCATTATGTATGCCATGTTTCGGATTTGACTAAAAGCCTACTTTTTTTTGGACAATTGGATGTTGCATGTTATGTTGTATCCTCTAGGGATTCCTCATGGAAGATTACCTCTAGGAATCTTCTCCTAGCATGAGGTGCCAAGTCCAACACTCTTTATTCCTTACTTATATCTGGGTTTATTGACCATTTTTTGGGAGTGGATTTAGTACCACATATATCGTTATGGTCGTAAGGTGGCATGAAGTATTTCATTACTTTCATTGATGAATACTCACATAAGATTTGGGCATACTCCATAAAGAAAAAATTAGAAGTCTTGGCTACATTTTAGTGTTGGCTTGCTTTTGTTGAAAATTAGTCTAGGTAAGGCTGAAATGCCTATGATTCGACAATGGGGGGAGAGTATGTATCTAAAGCCTTTGAGCAGTTTTGTGATGAGAGATATAATTAAGTATTAGTTGATTTCCCCATACGCCCCACCCAGAATGGTATGGCAGAGTGCATGAACATGATGTTTCAACACAACAGCAATGAGTTCGTAGTATGCTAAGCTGGGTAGGCTTAACACAACACTTTTGGGTTGAAGTAGTTACTATTGTTGTAAATTTGATTAATCAATCCCCATGCTTTTCTCTTGACAATCAAGTTACAGAGGAGGTATAGTTTGGAAATCCTCCATCATATGCTCATTTGTATATCTTTGGTTGTGAGACTTTCTTTCATGTTTCTAAGGACAAATACAATAAGATGGATCCTAAGTTTGTGAAATGCATCTTTCTTGGTTATAGGAATGTAGGTGAGATAGGCTATTATCTATAGGATCCATAGACTTAGAAGGTCATATGTAGCCATGATGTTATTTTCCAGGTGAGGAGAAAATGCATAAGCAACTTGAGCAAGTCGTTGAGGTATACATGGTGATATTTCAAGAGGGAGGATCCTCTTATTATTGTACAACCAACTAGACAGGCTATAGTAGCTGATGCTCTAGTGGCCCAAAACCATAATATTAGGATAGGATGTATAGGTCCCATAGCCTATTTTGAGGTGGTCTACTAGAGATAGAAGACAACCTGATCAATTTGTGCCCTCTATGGATTATGTTATGGTGATATATGTTGGTGAGTCAATTACCTATGATGAGACCCTGAGTAGAGGTAATAGTCACTCTTGGAAGAGAGCCATGCAGTCAGAGTATGACTCAGTGTAGAAAAATCATACATGGGATTTAGTTCGTTTGCCTAGCGGAAAGTGTGCTTTGCCATGCAAGTGGGTGTACAAGTTGAAGAGTACCCCTGGACGCTCCAAGCTAGCTTGTAAGACTAGATTAGTTACTAAGGATTTTAAGTAGGAGCATGGTGTTGACTTTAATGAAGTCTTCTCACCTATAGTTAAGATGAATACCCTATGCTTGGTTTTAGCTTTGGTTGCACAACTAGATCAAGATCTATATTGGGTATCAAGACAAATTTCTTACATGCGGACTTGCATGATGAGATCTATATGTAGCAGCCTAAGGGCTTTGAGGAAAAAGGTAGGGAACACCTAGTGTGCAAGTTGAGAAAGAGCATTTACGGCCTTAAGCAAGCACCTAGGAAATGGTACCACAAGTTTAATACTTTCACGAATTAATAGGGACATTTGCACAGTGATATGGGTTTGTGTTTATACACGAAGAAGGCCTGTAATGGCAGCCGTTTGATTTTGGTACTCTATGTGGATGATATGTTGATTGCTGGGTGTGTAACACCTCGTCATGGCCATGAGACCTCCCCTTTAAAATCAAGTTAAAACGAATTTTTCTTAACACTTCCCCCTTGTCAACGTCGCCACTGGCGGAGGGAGGGGAGCCGTAATTTAGTCGAAGCAATTGAAGAAGACGATGACGTCAGGGGAGCCACAGTGGCCCTTGGCATTGGGAGAAAACACGATGTGGTGGTGGGGCATTGGAGCTGGAGCAACGATTGGATGACAATTTTGATGGGGGGAAGGGGCACACGTGTGCCCCCCCCCAATCAATACCCATATCACCTCTATAAACTCCCCCTCCTTAAGCAAGACATGATAATTTTATTCTTTACCTTCCCCTATTACTGGTTACAGAGAGAGAGAGAGAGAGAGAGAGAGAGAGAGAGAGAGATAGAGAGAGAGAGAGAGAGGGAAGGGGAAACTTACAATAAGAGAGAAAGGGAGAAGAGACTCAAGGGCAATTCCTTTCTTGGACGAAGCTTTGAGTACCCTATCTCCCCATCGTTATTTCTTGAGATCTCTCCATCAAATAGCCTCTAGTTGACAAAAAGATTGTGAAAGTCAAGGCAAGGCATAGGGAACTAAGGCACAAATGAGTGCTCCAAAAGAAGTGAAGGCCGTATTCCAAGCTCCAAAATGGCCCCGAAGTGCAAACTCTCCCAAGTAACCAAAAAATCCGCAACCACTGAAGGAGGATCAGTCAAAGATGTCACCCCTAACATGAATGGGTTTTTAGGTTTAAATGCTAATTCGACACTCCAAAACTAGGTACCGTTGCGATGTCTACTCCTATAAACAGAACAATAAAGCATAATCATTGTAAAAAGAAATCATACTTTTGCATCCCGTAAGTTGCTTAACTGGAAAGGTAGTTGTAAATGCTTAATGACCATGATTTGCCACGAATCAATTAAGCATCTATGGGTTGTTGCAGTACTAAGCCAAGTATTAGGCTCAATTTTTTTGCACGTGCATCTCAGGTTGCCAGTGTATATAAATATATTGTGTAAGTTGATTGCATCCTATAGACCATGAGAGTGAATTAACTCACATTTACGTTGGGTATGATGAGCTCATGTACACTCACACTTAAATACATAGGTCCCGATTCGGCTTTGTGGTTAGTTCCGATTGCACCACATGATAGGGGTTCATCTGAAGGGGAGCTACAAGCTCTACCCTAAGACCTATGGACCGCTTATTGATCAAGCGTTTCAAGCCGATCGGCCATGGCTACCTCTCACATAGCCGATGCACCATGCCTACCTTACGAGTGTAGTTAGCTTACCTTGATGCTCGATCGAGTACCCTCCTCTCTCTTGCACACTAGTAGCTCCACGATCCTTGTGGCAAGCTCAAGCAACCTCAATCCCTCTCCCATGAGCTCCATCCTCCATAGCCACGCGTGAGACAAAGGAAGAGAATAGAAGAGAAGAAGATGGAGAGAGGAGATGGAGAGCTTCTTCTCCATGATCCCTCACTCTCACACACTCACTCCCTCACCCTCTCACACTCCCTCACTCCCTTTCTCAAGCACAAGCAAGAAGGCAAGAAACAAGAGAAGAAGAAGAAGAAGCTTTTGCCACACACAAGAATGAGCTTCTCATTCACTTTTGGACTTTATATACATGCCCTTCCTTCTTTGGGCGGTTATCCCCTTTTTTACATGGCAGGCCATTGGCCTAAGCCCATTTCTCATTTCCCACCATTCTAATTTATCCTATTCCCAACTAATGCATATAATTTGCACATGAGCAAGCCTGGCACTCTTTTACAAGGATTCGGGAGCGCTTCCACATTTAATGGTGTGTTTTTTACTCTTTTGCTTTCTCGGGGCGACATTGAGACTTTCTGGGGGTTGTGCCCAGACATTTAAATTTTTTAGGGTCTGGTTACCGGTCAAGGCACCTTTTCCTTCTTTTATCCTGCGCCTTTTTTGCTATTTCATTTTTTCCATTTTTCCACTCCTCTATGCTGCGGTAAACACGATAAACATTACCCCCCTCCTAGCCAAGTGCCAGTCCCATGGCACTGCAGTGGGAAGTAGTGGGATAGTTGGGTCTGCTGCTAAGCGGAACTACTGGATAGATGACATTGATTCAAAGGTGAGGGTGTGAATGAGAGGTGATGGAGTTTAATGATAATGACCAGGAGAGATTCCGGCATGCTTTAGGCTTCATGAAGATGCTCGGCATTTCTCACACAGTTGTGGCTTCCATTCTATGATGGCTGATAGGGGTTCCAATTGGTTGGTGAAAAATATGTAGCTGGTCATCCCTTGAGCATCAGAAATGCTTGATCAATAAGCAATCCCTTAGGAGGATGGTGTTGGAGGGATTTATACTGGAGAAGCCCCCCCGAACTCTGCCTTGACAAAGATATGCTTTGTCTTTGCATTGAAGATCTGTGTCTTTGATTTGAAGATCTTTGTCTTTTATTTGAAGATCTTTGTCTGTGATTTCAAGATCTTCAGTGCTGCGTTGAAGATCTTCAACCTTGCATTGAAAATCTTCAGGCTTGTGGAATCAATAAGCGATTCGTAGATCTTGAGGCGTTAGGCATGCATCTTTGGAAGATGAGGTTCCAAAATCTATGCCAATGGTAGATCTATTACATAGTACTCCTTTTGCTTGATTTGGTTCAGTCATGGTAGCCACATCAGCAGGCAGATGGTTGGCGACATGAAGCATATTGGTCCGTCCAATCCAATGCAGAAAAGCTCCTGAAACAGCAGCAATGGTGTCATGTCCGACACATGGAAAAAGTTTTGGTCATTAAAGGATGTCGTGGATGATCTTCTTTAGCTGAGTAGCCAGTTCTTGAAACACGAACATAACCTGTAAGAAGAGTTGTGCACTCCCTAAGGGGTGTGTCTGCCTCACCGTGTAGTGCATGGTGCCCGTGGCAGTGGAACTGGGAGATGGGTCTAACCTTGGGCAAGCCCTTGGTAACGTCCCACACTTGAGGACCCAGTTCGTGTGTCGTTGGAGGTGCGGTGCAAATCTTAGGGTGACAGGTTTGAAAGTCCTGCCCTTGATGTGCCCTAAGTGTGAAGTGGGGAAGGGGCTAGGGAGAACCCTAGATGCAGTGACTGTGGTGCACAACAAGGCGAAGGGAAGTTGCAAGCTCATCATGTGAAGTCTTCTCTCTCTTATCTTTGCTTAGTAGTAGATTCATCCCTTGGCTTTGCTATTCTTTGTTATTGTCTCTTCTTTCCAGTTCACCTTTTCTTTTGTTGCCTTGTGGCTTTTTTTTTTTGAAGAGGTTATACATAGATGCATGTGATACAAGGGCATGATGTGAGTTTAATCCTCGTCATCCGAATGGTGGGTAGGGGATGGTGGTGGGCGAGGGGCTTTGTTAAGGAATCTGCGGCTCAGCATGTAGCCCTTGAGATTGAGGCGGGTCTTGAGAGTGGTGGTGGAAAGGAAAGGGTGGTTGCACTGTGTGAATTTACTATCACTCATATCCTCAAGCAGTGCAATACAGAAGGATGGCAAAAGAGTAGCGTGCATCATGAGGCGAGTCATGGTGCTGCTATCTATGGCATTGGGGTCAAAGTAAAGGGGTGGAAGGTGGCGTTCTTGAGGTGCAGGCTCTTGGTAGATTAGGATCCTAATTAGTCTAAGATAATTACAGGTTGTTATGAAGGCGGGGTCAGGACAGGATGTGAACTCACTAAGGAATCTATCTATGGAACTGTACAAATTAGGGAGGGTTAAATACAAGGGCATCTTTATAGGAGGTGCTATTGGTGTTATAGATGATAGGGAAGTCAAACCTACCATGGATGGACGGATTAAAATCTATGCCTACCCTTCGAGGATACGGCATGAATGTGGGGTCGTTTCTCTCAAAAGGAAGGGTATTACAAAATGCCACCCAAGTGTCAAGGTTGACATTAAAAATGCGTCTTCTCCAGGTGGGTTGGCAATTGTAGCTCTCCACCGATCTAGGCACCTGGAAGACTTTATCATGCCAAAATTCGCGGTCCTCGGTTCCCCAGGTAGTTGGGTTGGCCTCTCGCTTCGCTAGCCACTTGTCCTTGAGCCTTGCACCCATAGCGATTACATCGTTTACAACTTCAATGGGCATTACTCTATTTAGTTTAGTGGGAAGCTCAAATCTCAAGTCGAAGGGGTTGCGGGCACATTCTTGCTGTTCCTAGATGATTAGCTCTGCATGGAATCCAGCGGGGAGGTCCTCAGGGCGCGGTGGGAGAGGAGCAGATTTCTTTGGGACATGTCTAATGTTCAGCTTCTTCCTTGCCTTCTCCACCATTTCTCTTCTACGCTTAGCCAGGGCTGCTTTCCTCTCAGCGGATATGTCAATGGGTTGCACTTCATCTTGTCATGGAGGAGAGGGTGGTGGGACGTAGTCCTCCTCCTGAGGTCCCAGATCAAACTCTGGTCCACCCCCTTCTGCTTGGACTTCTTCTTGCACCTTCTCTTTTGTGAAACCAAGTTCATCAATTTCTTGCACCGTCAGGCCTACATGTGTAAGGTATTTTCTTTGCTCCTCCAGGCTCTGCGACGGGCCTCCTAGTTGCAGTGGTATGTGCAGGCCTGTTGTTAGGGCTCTACGTGCAATGGCTAGCTTCTTTTGCAGTTGATCATTGGCCTCGTTTTCTTCTGTTTTGGTGGAGTGAAGCAGCGTGTTGAGGAAAGTGTACTGTTGGGCCATCATAGAGAGCTGGGCAGCCTTTGCCCGATTTTCAACCAACACTCTATCTCCTTCTACTTTGGCCAATCGGTGTGCCAAGTCTCGTACCCTCCTTTAGTTGTGGTCAGCCCATTCCTTCTCTCTCTTCTCCATATCTTCCAGGCTCTCCCCATGATGGAGGGTCATAGCCATGAGTCGTTGCTCTTGGTCTTCGAGCTCGCGGTGTAGGCGGGACTGCTCCTGGTCTTCATTGGCGATCTGCACACTGAGCTAATCCAGCTGCACCTGCACTCTTTGCACCTGCTCTTCTCTTAGCTTTTCTAGCTTTGCAGTCTCCTATTTGATCTTCTCAAGCTGGTTTTGTGCCTCCTGGTTGACTGCAGTGAGCTGGTCGTTCTTGTGCTGCAAATTAGCAGTGGTCTCCCTTTCTCCATTGAGGCGATCCATTAGGATTTTTCTTTTCCCCTCCTAGGCATCATCATGTTCCTTTATGGTTTTTGCTTCTTCTGCATCTCTATTGCTGGCTTCCTCCTTTAGCACAGCAATCTCCTTTTAGTACTCTGCTATCTGTTTAGTTTTCTCCAGTTGGAGAGTGGCTCTTGATTCTCGCTCTGTTGCCAACTCTTCCATGGCAGTTTTCTTTCCTTCCTTGGCCTTTTCTAGCTCTTTAATGTACTCATCGTACTGGCCTGCTGGAGGTGGGAGATGGGACATGGCGGCGGCGGTGGTAGTAGCTTCTGTTTTCTGTCTTTTTAGCTCTGGGATTGGCTCCACATCAGTCGTGGCTGCCCTCTTCACTCTTGACACTAGGGTGGCTACGCTAGCTTCTCTTGCCAACTCCCTTTCCACCAGGAACTGCAACCATGTGACCATATTGCTCTCATCAACCTTTGGCGAAGTTCTTGGGGCGGGGATGGTTATTACGGAAGTAGCAGGGCTAGTTGGCACAAAACTGGTAGGGACAGGTGTGATGGCCTCCTTGCCCTTGCCCTCTGCGATTGGCGGCGGGATGGGATCTGGCACATTTAAGTTCGTGTCTGGGTTCTCATACTCCTGGGGGAGGATTTGCTTTCTTTGTCATTGATGTTGTTCCAGAGATAGGCGAGTTGCAAGTTCTATATCATCTTGTTCCTTCTTCCTCAAGGCTTCTTCCTCCTCCTTAGCCCTTCTTTTCCTCTCCTCTTTTGCCTTTCTAGACTCCTCTTCCACTCTCTATGCATCCTCTTTTTCTTTCCTTTTCCTCTCTGTTTCCTGGGCTCTTGACACTCTTAGCGCTTTTTGCAGTTCTTCTTTCTCTTTCTTCCTCATTTCTTCTTCCCTTTGCTGTTGGAAGTGCTTAGTGCGCTGCTCTCTTTGCTGGTGCTGGTGCTGTTCTTCTTGCTTTTCTTCTTCATCACTACTCTCATCAGTTTCTGTTTCCTCGTCAGAGCCAGAGGATTCTTCGTTGTGTGGTGAGGGTGGCCGTCTCTCCTGCTTCTCCTCTGCGGCTCCTGCCTCCTTTACTGCTTCTTCAATTAGGGCGGTTAGTACACCTCCATATCCAATGAACGATGCTTTGGAGGCGGCCTTCTTCCTGTCTTTTGCTGCTGGGGATTCACCTCCAGCAGGTTGGCTTTCCAGATCAAGCGCTACGATAGCCTTCTCGATTGTGTGTCTTATATAATCATTCCAGTCGATCTCGTCTGGTGCATTGGCCGCGAGGCTTTCGAGAAGCACATGCACATTTATTTTGCCCATATAGGCAGTGTATCGATGGCTGGACAAGAGGGTGTGCATGACTTTAGCACGCATGCGGATTTCATCATCAGGGATACCCTGGATATTGACTCCGTCATTGGACCGCACTTGGCCCCTGTCCATTTTTAGCATGGCGAAGACATTCCTTTTTGGTCTCTTTACAGCCCTTGATTCCAGGCCCAGTGCCTTTTCTACTAGTTCCTTGCTTAAGGGTACCCTGACTTGCCTGACAGCATCCCCCCTTCCCACAGTCATCGTGGCACTCTTGGAGGTAGAGTCGAAAGTTTGTAAGAACTCAACACACCTTGCATGATCCACATTTTGCTTTGCCTTCTCCACATACTTGGTCATATTGCACTTCTCTATAACCTGCTTAGCTGCTTCCTCCGTTTCCAGGACCCTGGATAGGTTGTGTACAGTTTGGAAATTCAGCCGTCCGTAAGCTTGAATTTGCAGACTCAGCATATTATTTTGCTTTTCTTCTTTCGTGAAGGGAAGCTTATGAGCACGATCTTGATGAGCCATCTTGGGTTCTTGCCTAGCAACAATACTTTTCATTAATCACAAGTGGAAAAGGAAAACATGGCTCAATGAAGCTAAGCATGAAAAATACGCAAAACAGGAATACAAAGAACTTGAAAAATTTTGCTAACTAATTTTTATTTTTATTTTATTTTTATTTTTTTAAATCACCAAGTTCAACCTTTCAACAATTATTTATGCCTTCTTAGCCTTATTCCTCCCCCTCGGAAAGATGAAAATCCTTCCTAGGATTGAACGAAGTGGTGAGGATATCAAAGGTGATTGTGATGGGGTGTTCCGGCCAACAGCCACTCATAAAATGCAGGGTTGTACTCAAGTTGAGCGTGACGATCGAGTTCACAGGGTTGTACAGAAACTTGGGAGATATAGGTCAAGACATCGTGAAAAATATCTCCGGTATTAAGGCGGCTTGCAACATGTAGTTCTTCTTCTGTAAGGAATTGGTCAATGTAAGGATGGGCTAGGACCTGGTCATCTAAGTGTTGGTTTTGGGTAATGGCCAAAACTCTAAATGAAAGAGGTGCCACATAAGTAGGATTGTACTCAATGGTCTTGATTGCCCTCCTTTGTTCAACATTTGTCATGATACGACAACCTTTCTTTTCCCATTGGGTCTGCAAAGTGAACCACTGCTGTAAGAACAAGGAAGTTGAGCTTGCAAGTTGTGTGAGCTCATGTCTTTCTTGTTTGGGAGCAGAACGAGGAGGCTTACGGTATGAGGTGATTAGTCACCTGAGAACAGCTTGCTCCTTTGAGATTTCTTCATTTGCTATTAGTTCAGCAGTAGCAATCTTGGGGAATTTGACGGTCATAAACTCGTATTCCTCCCAAGTGCATGGTAATGCACGAACATTGGAAGCAAGTGGTTCATCAAGAAGACCTAGGTCCAACCGCTCATAACTCCTAGCAAATGTGGTGAAAGTGTGGTCTAAGACCTTAATGCAGGTCACAAGTGTTGAGATATCGAGCTCCACTCGTGATAGGCCAGGGTGACCGTTGAGTACTTATGTCACCGACTTGTCAGTTGCAGACGCGGTTGGTACACCACCGATGAATAATAGCTATATGATAGCTATCCTTATCTACTCTAGTTCGTGGCTCAGTTAGTATGCCACCTTAGTTAGTTGAGTTTGGTTTTGAGACCCATATAGGGTTCTTCTATTTCTTTGTAAGAGAGTTCTTTTTGGCTTACACAACTAAGAAGAGGAAAATTGTTTTCAGCCTCCACCCTTGTGTGTATTCCCCCATTGTGCAAGCAAGAAAGCTACAAGTGAGAATCCTTCCTTCTCTCCCACAATCTTGACATGGTATCAGAGCCTTGTTCGTGCTAAGGAGCTCAAGAAAGCAAGCCAAGCTCGCGGTGGTCTGGTAAGAGGAGCAGTGTTACTTTCATTTTCTGTTTTGGGAGCAGATCTCTGCAGGTAGCACAGCCGAAAATTGCAGGAGTGCATTGTCTCAGGTTGAGACGCCCTTTGGGGTGAAGCAAGAGGGAAGTATATGCTGCAGGGAAAGGGCTTTAGCCCTTGGCGACCTTGTTTTTTTTATTTGAGGCCGTTTCGGGGCCTGTTTTGGAGGCGGAATTTTTCTGCACGCACTCAGGAAAAGGCTCTGTTTTATGCTGTGTGACCACTGTTCTACAGGTCGGTGAAAAGTTATTGTAGAAATTGCATTGTATGCTTGCGCGCAGAGACATTGGGAGTTTCAGAATCATCCTTGGTTCCTGTTTATGCAAAATCGTCACTAGGAAGTGACTGTGTGGTCAAATACCACTTTCACCAGTTTTGCAGATTTGCCCTTGTGAGGGTGAAGCTGAGTTTTTGCAGTGACAGAATTTTTCGCAGTGTTCTGTATGTGATAAATGTGGGATCTAGAGCATGGCAAAGACGGAAGCTATGGAGGATGGAAGATGAAGATACTACTCATGTTGACATTGACAAAGAAGACAACTGTTACACAAGTGAATTAGGTTTCAAGATTGAGACTTGAACTCATAAACACAATCTTGTGTAGGACTGACAATGACACAGAGACTTGACAGAAAGAGACAAGTACTATTGCATTATGATCATATGAAAGTGATAGTCAAGTACATCATTATATAGGATTGCTTGGTAGCACATTTCATCACTGTGCTTATGGGATCTGTCTCTCTTTCTAGAATGAACTGCATCTTCCTAGCCTAGTTGTTCCATACAAAGGGGCATACATAGGGTGTGATTGGCAGATTCTCAACACTGTAATGGCGTTTGATTCTCTTTCACAGATTATAACTGAAAAGCTTGACAAGAACAACTTCCAGGCATGGAAGTTTAGAATGATGAATTTCCTTATGGGAAAAGGATATTGGGAATTTGTTGCAGGAAATGAAGAAGAACTAGTTCTTCCTGATGTTTCCAATCAACAGCAAATGCAGGCATTCAAAGCATGGCATGAGAGCCATGAAAGTTATGTACTGGCTGTCTATCAGCATTTCAGACTCTATGATTGTGCATATTCAGGATGCAAGTACGCCAAAGGAGGCATGGGATACTCTGTCAAAGATGTATAGCACAAATATGCAAGCCGGGAAAATGCAGCTCAAGCAAGAGTTGCACAATGTGCAAAGAGAAAATATGAGCATCAATGACTACCACATGAAGTTGAAGAAGATTGCAGATGCACTTGCTTCCATTGGGTCGCCAGTGGAAGATGATGATTTAGTTTCTGTGATCTTGAATGGTCTAGGAAAGGATTATGCACAGTTTCGAACATCCATTTCAGTTCGTGAAAGATTTCCTGATTTTGAGGAGTTGATTGCTCTTCTAATTTCTGAGGAGCAGAGAAATGGTGGTGCATCTTCTTCAGGAGGAACTTCAAAAGAAACTGTCTTCTACTCAAATGCTGGAAGAGGTAGAGGTAGAGGTAGAGGAGGCCGATTTGGAGGCCGTGGTAGAAATCAGAATATGCAGCAAACTCAAGAAAACCAGTCCTATGGAGGAGGACGTGGTAACTCTAGAGGCAGGGGGAGCCAAAGAGGTCGTGGTGGATGGCAAAGAGGCCAAAATGCAAACAGTAATGTTGAATGCTACTATTGTGGTAAAATGGGTCATATGACTAAAGACTGCTATAAAAAGCAGAATGACATCATGAATGGAAAACTGCAACAAGGAAATTATGCATCTTCTAGTAGACAGGGTGATGACAGAAATGAGCATTTGTTTATGGTGCAGCACATGAACAATTCTGTGACAAGTGCAGAAGAAAGCAACGATGTGTGGTATGTTGACTTAGGTGCATCAAACCACATGACAAGTCATGCAGAATGGATGGAGGATGCAAGGAAAATGGAAAAACCAGGATTTGTGGAGACTGGTGATGATACTGCACATCCGATTGTGCAGATTGGAAAAATTCCTTTGTCTATGCAGGATGGGAAAAAGAAATACCTGTCCGATGTATTTCATGTCCCGAATATCACCAAGAATCTGGTTTCTGTTGGTCAAATGGTTGAACAGGGCTTGTAGGTCAGATTTAATCCTCATGGATGCTTTGTTGAGGATATGAAAAATAAAGGTCGCTTGATAGCAAAAGGAAAGAAGAAGGGCAGAATGTTTACGTTGGATGCAGACATGTCTGAATTGAGTGCAGCAATGTTTGCACATGGGACCGATGTAGTTGCAGATATTGATATCTGGCATAAACGCATTGGTCATGTTAATGTACAGCGACTTAAATCAATGCAGGCCCAAAACATTGTTGCAGGATTGTCTAAATTCAAGGTTGCAGAAATACATAAGGTATGTGAAGCCTGTCAGTTTGGAAAACATGCAAGGAAACCATTTCCTAGACATGTTCAAGAGAGTAAGAAGCCATTGGAATTAATCCACTCTGATGTGTGGACTACTAAAGCTGCATCTCTTGGAGGCTGTCATTATTTTGTCAGTTTTATTGATGACTATAGCAGAAAAGTTTGGGTGTATTTTATGAAAAAGAAAAGTGAAGTTTTTGGGCATTTCAAAACTCTTAAAGCTATGGTTGAAAAAGAAACAGGCCTGCAAATAAAATGCCTAAGGTCAGATGGAGGGGGAGAGTACCTCTCAAATGAGTTTGCAAGGTTCCTGCAGGAGCATGGCATAAAGCAGCAATATTCATGCAGTCATACCCCACAACAAAATGGAATTGCAGAAAGAAAAAACAGACATATTGGAGAGGTGTCTCGTGCCATGCTCAATGAAAAAGACCTGCCAGATTTTTATTGGGCTGAAGCAATTGCTACAGCAGTCTACATAATGAACATGACTCCCACTGCATGAATACATGGAATGACTCTAGAGGAGAGGTATACTGGTAGGAAACCAGATATTTCTCATTTGAAAATTTTTGGTTGCATTGCCTATGTACATGTGCCAGATGAGTTGAGATCCAAGTTGGATCCAAAAGCTGAGAAGTGCATCTTTATTGGTTACTCTCTACAGCAAAAAGGGTATAGATGCTATAACCCTTCTACTCGTAAGTTTACAGTGAGCAGAGATGTTATTTTTGATGAGATGAGTAGCTGGTATAAACCAGTAAATGTGATTGATGATGTAGATGCACAAAATGGTAATGCTGCACAGAATTCACAGCAGCAGTCACAAAATATTAGTGGACATGGAGCGTCCTCTAGCAGTGGTTCACATTCTTCGCCATGGACAGGCAGATTGAGATCAGGAGAATCTTCTCAAAGTAATGCAGATAGTGGTATGCAGGTATCACGAAAAGGAAAAGAGAAGGTTGATTAGCCCATGTTTGATGTGAATGCAGGTCACTCTTATGTGGATGGTGAATCCAGTGGCTCAGAACAGAGCATTGATGATGAGTTGGGTATTCCCTCTATTGTTACACCTGGAGTAAGGAAGACCAGGGATGTTTTGAGAGCGCCTGGGAGTGAACCCACTTTGCGTAGGTCTACTAGAGTTAGGTATCCTGTGGATAGGCTGAAATATGATGGATTTACAGCCATTCACTATGCATATATGGTCAAGGTGATACAGGAACCAGAACCCACATCTTTTGAGCAAGCCATGGGAAAAGAAAAATGGGAGAAAGACATGGATGAAGAAATGGATGCCTTGGAAGCAAATGCTACATGGGAATTGGTACCTTTGCCTAAAGGTAAGAATGCAATTGGCTGTAAGTGGGTTTATAAGGTGAAGCACAATGCAGATGGTTCTGTGAATAGATACAAGGCAAGATTAGTAGTCAAGGGGTATGCACAAACATATGGCATTGACTATGAAGAAACATTCAGTCCGGTTTAAAGGATGGCAACCGTAAGAGCAGTCATTGCTATGGTTGCATCAAAGGGATGGTCTTTACATCAGATGGATGTAAAGAATGCCTTCTTGCATGGTGATTTGCAAGAAGAGGTCTATATGGAGCAGCCACCAGGTTATGTGCATGCTGTTCATCTTGAGTTTGTTTGCAGGTTGAAAAAAGCTTTGTATGGCTTGAAGCAAGCACCTAGAGCATGGTCTGACAAGATAGGACAGTATCTTGTCACTATTGGCTTTCAGATTTCCAAGGCAGATTTCTCACTTTATGTGAGAAAAACAGAGAAAGGTATTATGCTACTTGTCATTTATGTTGATGATTTGATTATAACAGGTGACAGTGATGAAGATATCCTTCATGTGAAAATGCTATTGAAGCAGAAGTTTGAGATGAAGGATTTGGGAGAGCTGCGTTATTTCTTGGGCATTGAGGTGATTAGATCACCAAGTGGGATACAGCTTTTGCAGAGGCAGTATGGATTGGACATGCTGTCCAAGTATGGGATGACAGACTGTAAGCCTATTTCAGTTCCTTTGGAGCAGAATGTGAAGCTGAGCGCAGATGCAGGTGAGCTTCTGGAAGACCCTACTATGTACAGACGCATAGTAGGAAGTTTGATTTATATGACTATTACCAGGCCAGATTTGAGCTATGCTGTTGGATTGGTAAGTCAGTTTATGCAGGCTCCAAGGAAACCGCATTTGGATGCGGCTAGACGTATACTCAGGTATGTGAAGTCCACATTGCAGTATGGACTATTTTATGAGATTGGGGTTCAGATACAGTTGCATGGATACACTGATGCTGATTGGGCTGGTAGCATTTCTGATAGACGATCTACCAGTGGATATGTGTTCTCTTTTGGGAGTGCTGCAGTCACTTGGAGTAGCAAGAAACAGCCTACAGTTGCCTTGTCGAGCATAGAGGCCAAGTACAGGGGTGCAACAATGGCTGCATGTGAGGTAGCTTGGTTGCATAAGCTACTTTATGATATGCATCAGTCTACAGATGGGCCGGTTGTCATTTATTGTGAGAACATGAGCAGTATACATTTGGCAAATAACCTAGTCTATCATGCTAGAACAAAGCACATTGAGGTGCATTATCACTATGTGCGGGAGAGGGTTTTGCTAGGTCTTATTGATCTAGTTTATGTCAGCACAGAGGATCAGGTAGCTGACATATTCACGAAGGCATTGGGCGCAGAGAAGCTGCGCAAGTTCAGAGACCTGCTTGGTGTGCAGGAATTGGGATTGAGCTTGAGGGGGAGTGTTGAGATATCGAGCTCCACTCGTGATACGCCAGGGTGACCGTTGAGTACTTATGTCACCGACTTGTCAGTTGTAGACGCGGTTGGTACACCGCCAATGAATAATAGCTACATGATAGCTATCCTTATCTACTCTAGTTCGTGGCTCAGTTAGTATGCCACCTTAGTTAGTTGAGTTTGGTTTTGAGACCCATATAGGGTTCTTCTATTTCTTTGTAAGAGAGTTCTTTTTGGCTTACACAACTAAGAAGAGGAAAACTGTTTTCAGCCTCCACCCTTGTGTGTATTCCCCCATTGTGCAAGCAAGAAAGCAACAAGTGAGACTCCTTTCTTCTCTCCCACAATCTTGACAACAAGGTCATCTCCCAAAGTTTCAGCAAGGTCTTTAGCCAAGGAAAGGAAAGATCGTACCGCATAAGAAGGCCTAAGACCTACTGGTGGTGATGGTGCAATTGAGCTGGACAGTAGTGACTCCATTGCAGGTGTCACGGGTGTGGCTTTGCACTCCGAAGCACTTTGAAGTGTTGTAGGAAGCTCTGGTGGCATGGAAGTTGTGCTGGGTTCTGAGTGCACAGTCACGGAAGTATTCAATACTTTTGAGTGAGGTAAGCTTGAGGCTTTTAGTGATTGCTTTGGTCGATAAATTAGCTGGGGCTTATTAGTCATAGCTGGTAGTGGTTTGCTAACTATGGCCCGGGCGTTATGTTTGCAAGCCTCTCTCACTAGAGTGAGGTTGCTTGGAGATGAGCCTTTAGACTTGCCATTCTTAGGCACCCAAATCCAGGGGTTTCCTTCATAGTAGCCTTGCACTTGTTGGGGGTAAAGGCGCCTCCGCCGTGCCGCCCCGTGTATTACTACACTGACAGTACCCGCCACTGCACACTGCAGGTGGCGGGCGCCCGTCACGTCACTTTATTCTTTATTCTTTTAGTGACAGTTTGAATAAAGGAAGGCCCGGTCACACATTGTGACTGTTGGAGTTCCCATTTCTTGTCTCTCTCTTTCTTGCTCTTGCTCTCCCGCCATAGCTCGCGTGCAAGCTTCGATCCTTCTCACCTTTCAACTGGTATCAGAGCTTGGCATTCTCTTGCTCGAGCTCGACTCGGTGCTTCCCGACCTTCGCATCGACTCGCTTCACGCATTGGGTCTCCATCCCGGCAGCCATAGCCGACCTCTTGAGCTCCCGACTCTCCCCGGCTTCCCGAGCTCCATCCTGGCCTTCTTGAGCTTCATCAGGGCCTTGCCCTTGAGGTATTGCTTCAGCATTTGCAGGCATTTGAGTGTATTCTCAGATTGAAACAGGGCAGGAACAAAGGGCAGCCACTCTTCTTGAGCTCCATAGCTCATATCTTCCCTCCCCTTTGCATTGGGCCTTCATGGCTTGGTATGTGCCTACCTTGGGCCATCATTGAGCCCCCCATTACCCCCTTTTCAGCCCATGTGGAGCAGCAACAAGTTCAGCACCAACAGGGCAGATTGCATCATTTTTTCCAGGCTGTGAGCACTCATCTACTTCAGCTCCACACTTGGCCATTGCTTCTTGCTCTCTACCTTGATCAAGAGGGCTATAGACTTCATGTTTGATGTCATTAAAGCTTTGGGGCATTGGTCTTGATCTTTCGGGGCTGATTTCTTCAGATTTGGGACTGTCATAAACTGTCATAACAGGCTGAAAACAGGGCAGCACCATTGGCATTAGCATTTGTTGCTTATACTCCATTCCGGTTGTGCTATTTGATGCCCATATGCGGTCTACATGATGCCTAGTGCCTTGGGAATGTATGCACATGATTATGCCATGATTTTGGCTTGAAATATTGGCTAATTTGGGACTGTTATTTACTGTTATACAGTGCTGGAAACAGGGCAGCCACACTTGGCATTGGCATTTAATGCTTATACTCTACTCCGGTTACCTTGTTTGATGCCCGTATGCGGTCTACTTCCTACCGGATGTATTGGGGATGTATGCATTTGGTTTGACCATGATTTTGGCTTGAATTTGGGGATGAAATCTACTGTTTAGAACAGTAAATACATGCTGGAATAACAGTGGGCTGAAGGTACTTTACATGCTTTGGCACTTACCTACCGATACCGAATGTATGCTTTGAGCTTTGGCATGATATCTCTGACATTTGGGGACGACTTGGAGCATATGTATGAGATTATGGGATGCTTTTGAGCTTCGCATTAGCTCCGTCTTCACTGGCATTTGGACCGACTCGGCATGCTCGTGGACCGCCTATGCCTCATGTCTCTGCTTGACAGTTAGGCTTTTGCATTACATGCTTTGGTTCGTGACATATGCTATTTGGTTCGTGTATGCCATACCGACATTTGGAGCTTGGATTTGGATGTATTTGAGCATTCCCGGCTTACTTGATCACTGATCTTGGTTGCTATTTGGATGTCATTGAGTTGACCGAGAGCTTATTTGGGCTTATGTATTGCTTCATGGTTAATACGACCGGTGCTTCATGTATGTCATGCTCTCTCGGATGCGCTTGATGCATTGACAGGGTCACTTATCACTGGTGCTTTCTCTTGGGTTGTTTGAGCTTCAGAGCTCGCTTTGTACGCCTTTTGTGCTAGTGGGAGCATTTTTACATGCTTTCTTGACCTTTGACAGTTGCATGCTATTGGAGCACTTACATGTATTTGGAGCAGTTTATGTCTTGAGCAGCTACATACACATTGAGACTTTGGGATCATACTCCGATCTTTATGGATATGCATTGATGTACTCTTGGTTCACAGGATGCTTATGAGCTGAGTCTCATATTTGGATCTTTCTCTTTGAGTAGATACCTATTTGTGTCAGGTTTTGGCAGTTACAGGAACACTTTGCCTAGAGTGTCTGGGGGTGTGCCTTTCACTGGCAGATGTTATTTTGACATGCTTGGTGTTGAGCTCATGTTCTTTTCACTGTCATTGGCCTTGCTTATGTCCGTTTCATGCCGGCTTTGGACCTAGCATTGTTTGCTTGACATTGGATCCTATTTTGGGACAGTTTGCTCTCTAGACTGCATACCTGCAATTTATTACAGCAAGCAGTTATTGGTGGACTGAGGTGTACTTTTCATGCTGAAATATCCTGATTTGGTGTACCGCACCTAGTACTAAGTGGGCAGCAACTTTTGGCACACTTTGCTCACCCTTTGGACCCCGTTTTGGTCATTTTTGGGCAGTTTCTGCAGTAAAACAGCAAGCAGTTTTGGACTGTTTGGGCATTTCCAGCCTGCATAATGGCGTCATCTTCGCATGATAGTGCCATCTTTAACATTACAAAGTTGGATGGTACCAACTACTCTTACTGGAAGAGTCAAATATGGCAGGTTTTGGTGCAGAAATCTCAGATTAAGCCACTTCGGTTGAGTGGGGAGCAGCCTGAAACTATGGACATTGACGACTGGCTTGAACTTGATGAGCTATGCAAGTCCACGATTGTATTGTCTCTCACTGAACAGGTACATTATAATGTATTTGAGGAAGCACAGAGTGCATGGGATCTATGGAATAAGATCAAGAATCTTTATGATAAGAAAAGTCCGGCGAGTCAGATGTACTGGTTGAAGCAGCTTATGGATCTGCGCATGAAGGATAATGCGACTATGTCTGCTCACTTGAGCCAGTTCCATGCTATACTGAAGAACCTGACTTCGCAGGATATCACCTTTGGAGAGGAAGTAACTCCTCTTTTCTTGCTTGGAACTCTGAATGAGTCATGGGATGTATTCCGCACTGCTCTTTGTGCCTCTAGTGCTACTCTAAAATTGGCAGATGCTGAGAGTGCTCTTCTTCAGGAAGAGGTGAATCGCAAAAACTTGGATGCCTCTCGTGGTAGTCATGCTTTGACAGTTAGAGGCAGGAATGACAGGTATGACCGTGGTAATGGCCGAGGCCGTGACTCGCAGAAGGGTCGGTCTAAATCTCGCGGTGGCAAGTCGCGTAGTAAGTCGCGTGGGCGCAATGCAAATGTTACTTGTCATCATTGTGGGAAAAAGGGCCATATTAGGGTAAAGGCGCCTCCGCCGTGCCGCCCCGTGTATTACTACACTAACAGTACCCGCCACTGCACACTGCAGGTGGCGGGCGCCCGTCACGTCACTTTATTCTTTATTCTTTTAGTGACAGCTTGAATAAAGGAAGGCCCGGTCACACATTGTGACTGTTGGAGTTCCCATTTCTTGTCTCTCTCTTTCTTGCTCTTGCTCTCCCGCCATAGCTCGCGTGCAAGCTTCGATCCTTCTCACCTTTCAGCACTCACAAGAGATCTTTGGGGAACCATCGTGGCGTGGTTGTGTGCCTACATTGATAGCGTCCAAATTTCCTCTTAGACCGTGATAAGACTGATTGTTTTGGCATTTAGAAGCACGTTTGGGTGGTCTTTGCCGCTTTGGCACCCATATAAGCTTAGACTCCTTGGCCTTGTGAGCACTCTTGGTGGGTTTGGGTCTAGGGTCTAGAGCTTGGCATGAGACCTTAGTGTCCTTCTGTGTAGACTTGAGCATAAGTGCAGTCATAGTGATTCCTATCGGTGGCTTCACAATGTTGAAAGGGTCAGAACAGCCCTTGCTGAAAGTCGTCACTATGTGCACATTGCCTATACCAAGATGGATGCGATGTAGATTATAATCCACATTACAATTCGTCTGCTTCTTAAAAGTACGACCTAATAGTGACATATTACCGGCCCCTTTTGTGTTAGGCAACACGTGAAAGAAAGCTGGTATACGGTCAGACTCGATAGAAATGACCACTTTGCACTTCCCTAAGAGCGTGTAAGCATTGCCCCCAAATGGGGTGAGATTGGCATTGGTGGGCTGCAGTTTAGGTTGACCAATGCCTGTCCAATGGTCATGTGTCAAGATATTGTAATCGACACCTTCGTCAATCAAAGCATCAAAAGAATAGGTCTTTTTCGCAGTGACGGTGATTCGTAAGTAGGCGGGTGCCACTGCTTCTTCATCTTGATCTATTTTTTCTGTAATAGTAGCCACGCAGACATTGACAGGGGCTTCCAACATAGGTGGCTCATGCAACAGATGGGAAGGAGGATAGTATTTTTTAATGCGGCTACCATTGAAAAAGCCGATTTCTTCGCCTTCGAGCGTCTCTAATTCAACATTGCCCGTTCGACTAATTGCACGTACTTAGAAAGGTCCCAGTCCACAGAATTTCATTTTTTGTTTGTGACCCTTCACAGAGTATAGCAGAACGAGATCCCCCTGATCAAAGTCGCGTTGTTTGACATGTTTTTCAAACCACATTTTCCTCCGTGCTTTCTCACAAATCAATGCATAGGTGGCCAAGAGCCGGGTTTCCGTGAGACGTTCTAGCTCTACCAAGCGATTTGTTCAAGCGTCGCTTCCCTCCCAGCACTCCTGCATTGCTATCCTTAAGCTAGGGACAAAAAACTCTAAGGGCATAATGGCCTCCGTTCCATAAGTCAGCCTAAAGGACATCTGGCCTATAGCCGTTTTATAAGCCGTACGATAGGCCCACAAGACCACCATTAACTTGTTGTCCCAGTCACTCCGAGATGTAGATACCACTTTTATGAGTACATTGACTAGGATTTTATTGGTGGATTTTACTTGTTCGTTAGCCTGAGGGTAATAGGGCGCGGATTTTCTGTGAACGATTAGAAAAGTAGAGAGCAGATGCGATATCACCTCATTAATGAAGTGTGTGCCCTGATCACTAACTAACTCTATTGGACACCCAAACCGTGAAATGACCTGCACCCACAAGAACTTTGCAGTGGTTCTAGCGTCATTCTTCCTTGTAGCTCTTGCCTTTGCCCACTTCATTAGGTAATCAGTTGCCACTATGATGTAGCGAGCCTGAGAGTACTGTGCTGCGGGACTGATAGGTCCAATGAAGTTGATTCCCCATTTTTCAAAGGGTTGTCGGGCTATGACAGGGGTCAACTCCATTTTATCTTTGCGCACAGGCACCTTGGTTCTTTGGCATTCGTCGGAGTGCTTCACAAATTTAGCAGCATCAAGGAATATGGTGGGCCACCATAGTTGGGATTGTAGCACCTTTCGGGCTGTTGTATCCCCGCTAAAGTGTCCTCCAGCGATTCTGCCATGTGCTTCTTTCAATGCATCGTGCATCTCGTGCTCACACATGCATCTATGCAACAAACCGTCTTGTCCTAGCCTATAGAGTTGGCCGGCTATCAATTAGTATGGTTGGATTTTCAAAATAAGTCTCCTCAGCCTAGCCTTCTCAATTGGTTTCTTAGGTAATATGTTCTCTAGCACCTGAACTACATCATCGGCCCAATATGGCGCCAGATCAGCTTCAAACAATTCTCTCTCACTAGACAGGTTAAAGAGATGAGCATTCGGTAAATCGTCAGGTATGCCTTGTCTAGCGGCTTCTCCTATGGGTATGCGGGACATATGGTCAGCCATGTAATGCTGCTTTCCTTTGCATACAACCACAAAGAAGTCAAATTCCAATAGGAGAAGTAACCATCTAGCTATGCGTCCTGTAGCGCAAAGCTTGTTCACAAGATAGAGCAAGGCTTGATGGTCATTCAACAAAGAAGACAAAGGGAGTGGCCAACAGATAATGTCTAAATTTCTTTACATCAAATACCATGGCCAACCCCTCTCTTTCTGTGGTGGAATAATTCATCTCGGTCTTTGTGAGCTGCCTGCTCGCAAAACTCACCGGATAGTCTAAGTTATGTTCACCAGGCTGGCATAGCATTGCCCCAATTGCAAACTTAGAGGCGTCTATGTGCACATGAAACGTTATGTTCCAGTTTGGGGCTCGTAAGATTGGTGCAGTGGTAAGAGCCTTCTTCAACTCTTCATATGCATGCTGGCATTCCTCAGTCCACTCGAACACGATCAATAGCTTGTACAATGGTCTAGCAATCAGTGCATAGTTTAAGACAAAGCGGCGATAGTATCCAGTATGCCCTAAGAAACACTGAACTCCCTTGTAGTTATTGGGTGGCGGAAGGTCGACAATGACTCTAACTTTTGAAAAGTCCCTGGCGATGCCGTTCTTTGACACCACGTGCCCTAGGATACATCCGTGTTTCACCCAGAACTGGCACTTCAAGGGGTTCAACGAGAGGTTGTATAGCCGACACCGTTCAAAGACAGCTCTCAATTTCTCTAAGTGTTTGGCCCAACTAGAGTGTACGCATAAGTCGTCTACAAACACCTCTAGTTCGTGCCTAAGCATATCTTTGAAGATAGTGCACATTAAGCATTGGAAAGTCGCAGGCACATTCATTAGCCCAAAGGGCATGACAATGTAGGTGAATACACCCCATTCCGTGGCGAAGGAAGTCTTGTTCCTGTCACTAGGGTGCACTTGCACTTGATTGTAGCCCGAGAAGCCATCCAGAAAACTGTAGGCCTCTTTACCTGCTACCCTCTCAAGCATGTGCTCAGTGTATGGTAAAGGGTAGCTATCCCTCTTCGTAGCGGCATTAACTTTCTTGTAATTAATGCACATTCGGATTTTTCCATTCTTCTTCATCACGATCACAATCGGTGATACCCAGTCCGTGTGCTCAATCTCATATATGAATCCCGCCTTCGTGAGCTTATCAATCTCCTCTTTTACTGCATGGGCATGTTTGGGATTCATGGGGTAAGGTCATTGCTTTGTTGGCACTACATCAGGGACCATTGGGATATTATGAGTCACAACCCTAGGGTCGACCCCTTTAAGTTCTTCCAATGTCTAGGCAAATACATCAATATGCTCTTGCAAGACTGCAATAAGTTTGGCCTTCTCATCCTCGGTCAAATCGTCTACAATGAATACAGGTCTTGGATTTTTGCCCTCCCCAGCCAAGTTGACTTTCTTGACTTTGGCGGGTCCTTCGATCGGTTCACTAGTTTGGCCTTGCCTCTTCGCACCTAGCATAATCACTACTTTGTCACCCTTTTTAAATTTTGTAAACCATTTGGGTAGATCCTGCGGTTTCTTTTGCCTCTCTGCTTCTGAGTCCTTCGCTCGCATCCTGGCCTCCTCCTTTAATCTCCTGCGCCTTAGGTGGACTGGCAAGTCCCCTTTTGTACGTTTGACCTTAGAGGGTTGGGGTATCTCGGGATCATTCTCAGTGCTGACTTCCGACTCCGAGTTAAACTCACATCCCTCGCTCGAGGAAGGAGTTTCCCCAGGGGGTCGTAGTTCAGTAGGTGCATCCGTCTTGAGCACTGCGATTACCCATGGTCGTGCTACTCTGGCTTGCTCGTAATCCACGGCTCCTATGTGTTCTAGCCAGGATCTATCGCACTCCATCCGCATGACTCCTTTTTTACTCCAATTTGTCTTTTCCTTCCTGGGTCTTGAGTCTGCCTTGATTTGTTCTATCGTTCTCCCTTCTGTGTCATACTCTACTGTATTTATCTCTTCCTCACTTTCATCTCCTGTAGAGCGGCAGTCCTCATATTCTTCGTCGTCAGAGTCTTGCTCTTCAGACCGTTCATCATCGCCTAAGCTTTCATCTTCAGTCTCCTTGTCGTCAGTAACTAAAGCCCAATTGTATAACAAATTCAGATCGTGGACTTTAGTCCATTTCCATTCTGGCTTAGTCAACAGATCACGTAGAGGCTTTAGGTTGGCAGCCAAGTTGCCCTTCAGTGTGTTTGTCAGATACTCTACGATTTCCTGAAGCTCTAGCTTATTGCTAGGGATATGGAACAAGACAGATTTCCTTGGGTTGAGTGAGCTTCCTGCCATCATGCAGAGTGGCACAGTTGGCTCCTCTATTGGCATGGTTGTAGCTTTAGCAACCTGCTGATGTAGTTCTTCCTCATCTAAGAATGGTAGGTCAATGGTTTCCAAGATGTGCATCCAATCCCACTCATCCTTAGGGCATGGAATATATTTAGTGAGTGATCCATAGGGTTTGGTCGTTTGAGTATCGCCTTTCAGCATGGTTGAGATGGCATTTAGGTCAACATGGGTCGTTTTCCAAGTGTCCATCTCTAGGAAGATCAAACCATTCCCCCAATCTTCAATGATTGGAGCGTTTCTCATCCAAGGTTGGCCTAGCAATATATCATAGTCCACTCCCTTCATGACAATGAAGTTCACAGAAAACTGCACACCTGCAATCTTTATTGGCCAGTTCTTTAAGACTCCGAATGACCTTACCTTCATTCCATTTGCTAATGTGACATTGAACATGGTAGTCTCTACAAGAGGGTTTCCCCATGCCTCTAAAACTGCATGGCTCAGTACGCTAACACCAGTGCCTGTGTCTACAATTCCTTTCCGCGTCATATCTCCTAAGGCTAGAACAGGTAGGACCGCATGCATTTCAGTGCCTTCCTAGAAATCATTGATGTGCAATGACTTAGGAGTTGAGTGTAGAGTTAGACTTGGGATTTGCGTAACTGCATCATGATCTTGCTGATCAGCACTTGTAAGTCCTGTGTGTCCCTCCACCAACTCTTTTAACTCCTGCCATAAAGAAGGATTCTGCCTAAGCAGGTCTTCTACGCTTAGAGTTACTATGGTGGACAACAAGGTTGCAAGGAGACTGCTGGGCTCTTGTCTTCCCCTAAGGCTAGCACTCCTGGGCCATGCATTCTGTCTGCCCTGGTAAGTCCCCCTTTGGTCTTGCTACTGAGTTGCTCCCTGTGGCAAGGATACACTTTTAGTTTGTGGTTTTGTGGGTGAGACTGGTGTGCTCACGCTAGAAAAATCATCCATTGGATCTTCTAGTATGGGTTCAACATCCTTGAGGTGCTCCTGGGCATCCTTGACCCACTCCTTGACTTTGGCTATAGCTTCGAGTTGCCGTTTGGGATGGGGATATTCCCCTACCTTGGCACTCCCTAGCTCAGATGTCTTTGGGGCTGAGGTCTCTGCCTCTGCATCTGTGACTTTCTTTCCTGCCATTAATGTCGTGGCTTCCTCGATTTTAAGGGTTATCTTCGCGTCTATTCTCTTTTTCCTTCTCCTTCGGCTTTTCTTTCCTATTGAGGCTGCGTCAAGGTTACTTGTTCTAGGCAAGGAGATACCTACCTGCCTTGTTTGAGCTTGCATCATAACCTATAGTGGGATAGGTGTGTCCTCACTATCAAAGGTTTCCACTCCAAATAGCCTCAGAGGTACTGACGGTACATTGGCAGAGCTAGCTGATGGTTTCCTCCTAGGACAATCAGGAAACAGGTGAGTGATCCCACATTGTGTGCATCAGAGATCCGCTTTGTCCTTGTTAGCCTGTTCCTTCTTTGGGCAACGTGATGAAATGTGGCCTGGATGGCCATAGGTCCAGCATGTGATCGGATCTTGGCTTGGCCCTCCAAAGCCTCTGCCTCTTCCTCTACCTAATGCAATCACCGGCACTGGCTGATAGTCCATTAGGATTGGGTTGCTCTCCTCGTCATAGGATATGTACGGGTTGACATATGTCTCCTCTTCACTAAGCTCTTCCACATAGTGAATTGGAGCATCGCTCGGTGGGTGGGTTACAAAAGGCCCTGGTGGTCTTGGTATACCTGTTGGGTTCATCTCTAGCCTAGGTACGGCAGGTCTTGAGTCATTTGGTGCAGGGAGTGCCAATTGGGATCCCCTCCCAAAGAAATTGGGTGGTCTATTACCTAAGTACGGAGGATTGTAGTGCTGTGCATATGGGAATCTCCTCTGCATCTTGCAATGCAATGCATCATGCCCGAATCTACCACAATTTGAGCATGGCCTAGATCTAGGATCTTGGCATTCAGCTGGGAGGTGATTGCCACCACAATATATACACTGTACATGCGATCCCGTAGGCTTCCTTATTAGTTCCTGTAGTCGTGCAATCTCCATTCTCATCTCTGCCATCTCGTGGCCTTGGTCCATACTCTTTCCATTTTCCTGCACACTAGTGGTTGCTTTTTCTCCCGAAATAGTTGATCTCTCTAGATCCCTCTGATTTGCACTTTCTCGGCTGGTAGTCTTCATGCTTCGTTCCATAAGCTGATCATCTACACGTATTGTCTCTTCGAAAACTCTAGCTAGCACGTCTCGTTGCAAGGTAGAGTTACTGGCCAAAGCCTTGTAGAGCTCCTCACTCCGAATTCCGTTCATGAATACTGTAGACACTGCCCTCTCAGTAGGTCGTTCATTGGCAGGGATCCTTTTGAAGAGGCTATGCACATGAGTGATGTAGTCCCTGACGTCTTCCTTCTCCCTTTAGCTGATATTCATCAACCGGACGATGAGGTTGTCAGAATACCCTGCCTCCGAGAATCTCTTGATGAAGAGGCCCTTAAGGCGAGCAAAGTTTGTACGTTCTGCGTCATCGAGGCTAGAATACCAAATTCTCCCCTTATCGCCTAAGCAGCGCAAGGTCAATAAGACCATTTGCTTCGCATACTTGCTTGAACTGCTCCATGAAGTTGTATGGGTCACTGCTAGGCTCATACTTTGCTAGCTGTTTTGCTACGATAGGGATTCTAGCCTGCCCTTTAGCCCCTTGTGTGACTCACAATCCCGAGAGTAGTGTGGTGGCTAGGGTTGTAGCACTCTGCTCAACAGACGTATTGTCCATGAGTCGCTTGGCTACAAGTTCACTCAATGTCATGTCAGCCTCTATTGCTCGTTCCCTCTCTTCATTCAGTCCAGATTTGGCTGCCCCAGCTAGGTCTAGCACCCTTCTAGCTTGGTACATATCTACGTCTTGTTGTAGCTTTCTAGCCCTTTGCTCGTGGTTGTAGGCAATTATGCCTTCTAGTGCTCTCCTGATTGCTCCTCTCTCTTCTTCGAGGCTTGCTACCACTTCTTCTATAGGTTTGCCCTGGATCACGGTCCTAGTAAGTAAATCATAGTCACGGACTAGTTCATGTATTGAGACTATGAATTCTCCTAGGTCTAGCCGGTCCTTTGGTCCTCTCCTCGGTCGCCTCTTGATCTTGACATTGTTTCTGTCTCCAATTCCACAAGGTCGTCGATCAGTTCGAGTAGTTCTGGCAGTGCCCTATCCTCTATGTTGTCGTCTTCTGGATCCTCGCGTCCACTTAATGTCCTCCTGGGTCCTAACCCTATTTGTCTGCTAAGTCTTGGGGTTCACTCCTATTGGTGGATTCCTTGAATGATTATGTTCGAGTATATTCCTTGTTATTACAACCAATCCTCAAATTATGTAAACTCAGTGTGGTGTCTATGCGTTTGGTGCGAAATCAGGCTTCCTGCTCTTTCAGTGCACAACCAATGTGGCCTACTGTGTGTGCAGGATTACGGCACTCAAGTGCGATGCCAATGCTACCTTCAGCTCTTGGCCACTGGGTATGAGGTCAGCACATGACTGCCTGGTTAAAATCTGGGTCTCTGCTGCGTCTCTCAGGTATGTGGGGGTCTGATGTCTGGTCTGCTGTTGCGACTAGGCTGCGACAACACACTCTGCTAGGTTTCCTAGCCACACGGCCAAGTTTTCTATGATTTTCTCACACCTATAAGGTTGCACTAGTGTCGGCAACACGAGTCCGGGCTTAAATTATTAAAATAATGTCAAAAATGCATTCGACCAAAATTGGTCCGAATGGTAGGGTCCGAATCCTAGAATCGGCATCTGAACAGCTGAAGTTCGAATGTCTTGTTCGGCTGGGCCGAGGGCCGAATGGCCGAGTTTGAGGGCTAAACTCGAGTTGGGCCGAATGGCCGAGTTCGGGCGGGCCGATTCGACCGTCCGAACACCGAATGGCCGAATCCCGAATTCGGAGGGGCCAAACCACCGAAGCCCGAATGATAAGGTTCGAATGGCTAGATGGCGCGAAGGCCGAACTCCAAAGCCCGAAGGCCTTCATTCGGGCGGCCGAAGCCCGAAGCCGGAATGGCATGTGGCCAAATGCCCAAAGGCCAAACACTGAACCCTAGGTTCGGGGCAGCCAATTGCCCGATTTTGGGGTTCGGACGTCCGAACGCGTCGGGGTTGGCACACTTCCGACAATGAAAATGGTGACGAATCTAGTGTTATGTTGATGATTAGCTATTCTAGGCTGTTAAATACACACAAGGGCATGCCGGGGAAGAGATTTGTATACCTGTAGCACCCGGGAAGTGTGATCGAAGGGCGTCCGCTCCTCTCCTGTGCCTGTAGCTCTCTCACTCTCTCTTGCTCTCTCTCAACTAAGTCAGAATGCAAATGAGCTCTTCTTCCCTTACCCCAGTCTTATATAGCATTGCCCAACCACTCTTTAACCTTAGAGCCTTTTCCCGTTGTGATTTCCCCCTTAAAAAACACGATTTTTGCCTTCTTTTTCTTATTGCAACCAGATTTACAGCAGCAAAAACCCTACCATTTCAGTTTCGAATCTTAATCCTATCCTACCTAATGCTAACAAAAAATCGCAAAACCAAGCATGGGTTGTATTTACCTACTCAAGCACTCATCAAAAAACTCAAAATACTTACTTGTTCCAACAATTAAACCTCCTAAATCTCCTATCTATCTCAAGCACCGTTTCGGGCAAAGGCCCTACTCCTATGCTCGATTTGATGCGCGCGGCGCTCAAGGCTTGATTCTGTCTGTCCTGACAATGGAACCAAAATGAAGGGGAGCTACAAGCTCTACCCCGAGACCTATGGACCACTTATTGATCAAGTGTTTTAAGCCGAGCGGCCATGGCTATCTCTCACATAGTTGACGCGCCATGCCTAGCTTACGAGTGTAGTGAGCTTACCTTGAAGCTCGATCTAGTACCCTCCTCTCTCTTGCACACCGGTAGCTCCACGATCCTTGTGGCAAGCTCAAGCAAGCTCAAGCAACCTCAATCCCTCTCCCATGAGCTCCATCCTCCATAGCCACGCGCGAGACAAAGGAAGAGAAGAGAAGAGAAGAAGATGGAGAGAGGAGATGGAGAGCTTCTTCTCCACGATCCCTCACTCTCACATACTCACTCCCTCACCCTCTCACACTCCCTCACTCCCTTTCTCAAGCACAAGCAAGAAGGCAAGAAACAAGAGAATAAGAAGAAGAAGCTTTTGCCACACACAAGAATGAGCTTCTCATTCACTTTTGGACTTTATATACATGCCCTTCCTTCTTTGGGCAATCATCCCCTTTTTTACATGGCCGGGTATTGGCCTAAGCCCATTTCTCATTTCCCACCATTCTAATTTATCCTATTCCCAACTAATGCATACAATTTGCACAGGAGCGAGCCTGTCACTCTTTTACAAGGATTCGGGAGCGCTTCCACATTTAATGGTGCGCTTTTTACTCTTTTTCTTTCTCGGGGTAACATTGAGACTTTCTGGGGGTCGTGCCCGGACATTTAAATTTTTCAGGGTCTGGTTACCGGTCAAGGCGCCTTTTCCTTCTTTTATCGTGGGCCTTTTTGGCTATTTTCTTTTTTCCATTTTTCTGCTCCTCTTCTCCATTTTCCCGCTCCTCTGTGCTGCGGTAAACATTGTAAACATCATCCTAAAAGATGGACTCAAGATGCACATGCAAATTGTTAGCTTAACTGCAAGAGACAATTCAAAAAATGAAATCCTATATGATAAGTAGGGGTAGGGATTAATTTGACTTATTTAGGGTTAATTGTAAATAAGCTAAGTTATCATTGCGATCATAGGTTGACCTAGTATCAAGTACATATGCTCACGGGTCTCTATCTTAGCAGCTGACCGCGATAAGTCAATAACACCTTTAGGGGTATCATTTTTAATCATGATACAACTCGATGACAATACAAGAAAACTTGAGTGCCGTATCTGCAAGAAAGAACAACCATTTGCCACATGTCATTTAATGCTCGCGACTACTCAAGGATTGCAAAGGACTTAGTTTTCTCTTGGCTTGCAAAAAGAATGAGCATAATTTTCTGTTACAAATTCTTAAGGGAGTGAAACCCTAGGGTAAAACTTAGAAACCTGATAAGGTTCTAAGGAGAAAATTGGTTACTGAATAACCAATTACAATCCTAGATTGAGTTATTTTAGGACTCGCGATTCTGAGACAAGAACTTTGGACTAAAGGCTAGCAAATTAGGGTAGCTACCATCCGAAAACAATCGAATACAAATCCAATAGCGTAATTGCTCACTCCTATCACCTAGGAATGGGGTCGGAATGAGGATATTCTCTACCCCTCAAAAGGTCATGGCAACTGACACCAAGGCAAGAAAGACTCAAGAAGGGTGAACGCTAAGCGTTTAAAGATAGGAACTCCACCTTAGTAGATGTCTCGAGCACTCACCTTCATTATTGTTTGTGCTTGTACATTTAGAAACACCGTCTGTGAAAGGATTATATGACCCCAAACTCACAAAAGAAAATTGGAATAATGAATCGGGTTAAATTCATGGAGGATGTGCCAAACCACCCCTAGCTGGTTACCAACCCTATCCAAGGGGATTCTAAATAACCGTGACAGGAATGTGGATCGCCTCGAATTTGCCATGAGATGTCTCTCCGTCGGGGTTAATTTGAACGTAGGAGGATGCTTGGATGACAAGGGGGGCTTTGGTTGTAAATTTCCTGCCTCTAAGTCCTACTCAAACGATGTATGTGACTCGAGATGGATTCTTGAGGCCCTGTTACTAGTGCAAGGGTGGAAACTTAGAGGAAATAAGATGCAGCCTCATGGATTAAGAGAATCATCCTTTTTTGACAAGACTTGTATCTCAGTTAAAATGCTAATATAAATAATACTTTTAAGGAACCTATCTAAACTATTTTCGTGTCAGTGTGGGTAGTGTTGCTTAGATTTGTCTCTTGATGACTGCTAAAAATGTGCCTAGATAGTTGGGCACGTTATAGTTGGTATCAGAGCAAACCAACGAATAAAACAATCAGGATAGGAATAATCGAGAAGAGTGAAGTGATGTTTTCACTAGAAAATATTTTTTCTTTTACTCATTTGTGGATTGTTGTGCCGCTTCCAAACTTATGAAGCATGGAGCAGGTTCCTTGTATTTCATATCATGTTTAGGACGGGTATGAACTCTTCAAGTTATCGCAAACGATTTGACATGATGGGGATTTTGGATCGACTCTACAAGTCTTTACCGCTGTATGTGGAAAGACGTTGGACTTGGAGCGCGGATTACTGCTACATAGATGTCAACTGACTTGCATATCTTCAAAACAATTTGAAGAGGCTAAAATGGTTAGAAGACTTGAAGATCATCAAGTTATTCATCTTCCATGAGGCACGTGTGAACTTGATCCTACACATCGGATGCCAACAAGTAGAACAAAATCACTATATCTATGAGGAGGTGGTCAAAGTCTTGCCAGCAAACAAAATTAAAGTAATGGGGCAAAAAAACACCATGGCTATAAAAAACGGGGATTTTCTGAACTTCGCATGAACTACCACTTCCTGAGAATCCATTCTCCCAATCCATATTACTATTCTGTCCCTGTAGCTGAATCCAATAGGGAATTATTAATCTGGCATTGATGTATCTATTGAAAAGAAAATCATCCCAGCCAATCTCTATCTATTTTCAAATAATTGTACTTGAGGCTTATGCTTCTTTATGGATAAATAAAAATTTTATGTTTTTTTGATTTGTTGCATAATATTGATGAAAAATAATCTGTGCATTGAGATAAGTTGTGAAGAGATGTGTAAATGCAATCTTAACGTGAAGGTTTTAATGGAAAACTAGATACAACCCCAAGTGCAGAACTAGAATCTTGTTTCTGCACTAAGCCTAGCGGAGGCCCAAGAGAAGAAGTTTCTTCTCAAAAAAATTAAACCACCAGAATTTGACAGAAAAGGGAAGATTGTTGAAGCCAATGCCGAAGTATGGATTGAATCCATGGAAGATTACTTCAGTGCAGGAGGAACATCACTTGTAAACCAAGCTATGATTGCCAAGCTCAAGCTTACTGGTGAAGCTAGGCTCTCGTGGAAGCAATGGTGTAAAGACCAAGCAATCAGTGAAAGCACAATAACTTGGGATAAGCTAAAGAAAGCAGTGCAGGGAAGGTACATGCCACCTACATACAAAACTCAGAAGATGAATGAGTTCTTCAAGTTGAAATAGTTGGGCCTGTCTCTGGAGGCGTACTACTCGAGATTTGTCTCCTTGCTAAAATACAGCCCGACAATGAGTATTTACCAACAAGTCTCGAAGTTCTGTGATGGACTGAACCCACCAATGAACAATTGGTTGGAATCAATGCATCCTTTAGATTTACAAGATGCATTGATAAGAGCGGGATCTATTTCCCAAGAAGTCCAACTGAAGTCCAAGAATAATAGACATTGGCCTCATAAAGGCCAAAATCCATGGATATTGAAATCTCAATTTAAGAGGGCACAAGGACCGAGTCAAGGCCAACGGAAGAAGTTGAGGGCAAATGCAATCAGTGACTTTGTCCCCACTCAAAGAAGTGACCAAAGCTTGTGATGTTTTCACTGCAATGAACTTGAGTACTTCAAAAGGGAATGTCCCAAACTTGAAGAAAATTGTTGTCAAGGAGAATTCAGTGGCCAAAGCAAGAGTTACCCGTGGCTGTGGTCATGGGAAGCAATGGGAAGGGCAAAAAATTCCAATATCTCCACTAAGGGAATCAACAAAGAAGAAGGTTCGTCCATGGAAGTTGAGATTGAGAGGGCATCTGTTCATGCCACTCTCCATAAAAAGGGGCCAAACTACCAATTTTTGATGATCCAAATATCATCAGATTACCAAGATAAGAAATTCAAAACCCTGATTGACTGTGACAGTACTCATTCTTTCATCTCACCAGCTTGTGCAAGAAGATTATGGATAGCCCTAGTTGCACCTACTTCGCTTGTCGAACTAGCAAACGGGTGAGAATTCACTTGCACTAGACAAACTGCTAAGGTGGAATTTCTACTTGGAAAGGAGCCCACATCTGTTAAGTTCACGGTAATGAATTTAGGAGTCCATGAGTGCCTACTCGAGATGGATTGACTAATCCCCAATGATGCTCACATCCATTGTAGAAGGGGTCAAGTCTCCTTTCGGAATCCTAAGGGTGAGTAGGTTACAACTCAAGGAGAAGTAGGTAAACCAAAGATCTAGCTAGCTAAGGCAATGCGAATAGCTCAAGGAATAAGAAAAGGATCACTCGTCTATCTGATCAAGAAAAACAAATCAGAACAGGTAAAGGATTCCAATGAAGAGCCATCATGGCTAAAAGAGTATCCAGATGTGTTCCCGGAAGAATTGATAGAATTACCACTGCCTAGGGAAGTGTATCATTAGATTAAGCTAATACTAGGGGTTACACCAGTCGTAGAAAGGCCCTACAAGATGTCCATTCTTGAAGTTATTGAGTTAAAGAAACAACTCAAATAGCTATTAGACCAAGGATACATATGCCCTAGCAGTTCTCCTTGGGAGGCTCTAGTCTTGTTCCAAAAGAAGGACAGTACACTTCGCCTTTGCATCGATTATAGAGGCATGACCAAGTAACCATCAAGATTAAATATCCTATCCCAAGGATAGACGACTTGATCGATTGCAGAGAGCAAAAATATTCTCCAAGATTGATTTGAGCTCAGAATATTGCCAGATCCATGTGAAGAAAGAGGATATTCCTAAGACAACATTCAATACCAGATATGGTCATTTCGAATTCACAATAATGCCTTTGGATTAACTAATGCATGTGCCACCTTTAATAGGCTAATGCAGGACATTTTTAGACCATATCTTGATGATTTTGTACTTGTATTCTTTGATGACACCTTGGTTTATTCCAAGGAAGAGGAGGATCATGAATCCCAAGTTCGCATCGTCCTTGAGACCATGAGGACTCATAAGCTCTATGCTAAGAAGAAAATGTGTACCTTCCTCAAGAGGCAGATCGAATATCTTGGATTTATTATGTCAAATGAAGGAATCTCTATAGATCCTACAAAGGTTAAGGATGTCCAAGAGTAGCCTCCACCAACTATTGTTAAAGAAGTGCCTAGCTTTCTTGGATTAACAGGTTGGTATAGGATCTTCATTAAGGACTATGCCTTAATTGCAGCACTCCTCACAAATTTGTTGAAAACGTAGGTTGCCATAGTGTGGACCCCCACCAAACAATCAAGTTTTGATCAACTCAAGCATAGCTTAGTGACAATACCAATTCTAAAACTCCCTAATTTGAGCAAGGAATTTGAAGTTGTCATGGATGCTAGCTCACTTGCACTAGGCTGTGTACTAATGCAAGAAGGTCATCCTATAGCATATTCTTCGAGAAAGCTAAAAACCCATGAAAGGAATTATGCTACACATGACTTGGAGCTATTAGCAATTATTTATGCTCTCAAGATTTGGTGACACTATTTGCTTGGTAACAAGTTCTCTTTGGTCACGGACCATAAGAGCCTTAAATGGATATTCACCCAAACTAACCTCAATATGAGGCAACGTCATTGGATTGAGGTTCTGCAAGAATATGACTTTGAGATCGGGTATCAACATGGCAAAGGGAATGTAGTTGTTGATGCCTTAAGTTGCAAAGCATTTCTCAACTCTCTTATTATGTATGAACCCTCAATGGAGGAATTATTACCAACTATGGTGTCAATGCCTAGCAACCCTATCCTTGAATTCATCTCGATTCCTTAAGGGGGGAAGGATGTAACACCTCACCGTGGTTGTGAGACCCCCCCTTAAAATCAAATTAAAACAAATTCTTTTTTAACACTTTCCCTTCTCAACGCCACCAACTGGTGAAGGAAGGGGGAGCCATAATTTAGTGGAAGTAGGTGAAGAAGATGACAATGACAGGGGAGCCACAATGGCCATCGACATTGGGAGAAAGTAGGATGATGTGGTGGGCCACTAGAGTTGCAGCAACGATCGGACGACAATTCTGATGGGGAAGGGGCACATGTGTGCCACCTCAAAACCCCCTGTCCCCCACTACCCCTTCTTTTACCCTTAATTAGGGCTGCATGGGACATGTATACAGGCCATAGAGTGGAGCTAAGGGTCCCCTTGTCATAATGCCTTCCCCCCCCCCAATCAATATCCATCTCACCTCTATGAAAACCCCCCCACCTTAAGCAAGACACAATAATTTTCTTCTTTCCCCCCTGCTATTGGTTTGAGAGAGAGAGAGAGAGAAAGAGAGAGAGAGAGAGAGAGAGAGAGAGAGAGAGAGAGAGAGAGAGAGAGAGAGAGAGAGAGAGAGAGAGAGAGAGAGAGAGAGAGAGAGAGAGAGAGAGAGAGAGAGAGAGAGAGAGAGAGAGAGAGAGAGAGAGAGAGAGAGAGAGAGAGAGAGAGAGAGAGAGAGAGGAGCGGAAAATTAAAGTAAGAGAGAAAGGGAGAGAGAGAGGGAGAAGAGGCTCAAGGGCAATTCCTTTCTTGGACGAAGCTTCGAGTACCCTCTCTCCCCATCGCTATTTCCTGAGATCTCTCCATCAATTTGTTAGAATATCAAGCTCATTTAGTGTGTGTTGACTGACATATGAGCTGGACACAGCTAGTCTAGCCATAGTAGTTAGATACGTTAAATAAGTCGGTGCCTTTGGTGTGAATGGTCTTATGACCGTAGGTTGTATCTTTCACTATTGAGTGTGGTATGAATATAGTGTGTGAGAGAGGAAGCTTGTTGCTTCACTCTATTTGTCATCTATCTGCCTCTTTGAATTCGAACATGGTATCAGAGCCATGAATGGGCTCACTGGTGGAATGCACTCAATAAGAAGACTTGAAGAGTGAACTGAAGAGCTGGAGAAAAGAAGAGGACTGACTGCCATTTCCATCAAAGGTCACACTAGAGGTATGTACTGTGAAGCATTGGAGTCTCATGGCTTGAAGAAGGGTTGTGGCTTGCTGAGAAGTCTTCCAAGGACTGATTGAGCATCAGTGAGTGTATCATTGTCATGGTAATGAGCAAGATGTGCAGCAGCACAGATCTGTCCAGCCAGCGTGTTTGCGCTTGTTTCCAGGCTGACCTCCATGGCTGAGATTCAGCACATGGACTGCTTACCAAGGCTCTATTGAGCATCACCAGGAGTGTAGCTTGTCTGGAGATTCACCAAAGCTCCATTGAGCATCAACAAGTGGGAAAATCTGATCTGAATGTACTCTGAACAGTTTGTGTGGACAGTGCCTATGAACAGGCTGCTCTCATTGGCTGAGATTCAAGGAGTATAGTACTTGTCAGGTGGCATAGAGCTTGGATGCATACCAAGGAAGGTTCTTGAAGGGTCTATCTTACTATTGCTCTTGTGGGAGCTCATGTGGGAGCTGTAATAGAGGTGTATAGATCTGAATACACAGGGTTGAACTGTCAGTGAACTTACAATGACATTGTACACTTGGGAAGTCTGCATATTTGGATGCTCTTTGGCATGTACATTGAACTTGGATGTAGCACTTGATGCTTGGTAGAAGACATGTCATACTTCTTGGATATTTTGACATAAACTTGGAGCTTGAAATGGCCTGATCTGAGAGCCTGTGATAGGCTGAAAAACTGGAAAAAATTAGCAGACATAAAGCACAAATTGGTTATTTCTGAAGAACTAGTTGGCTGGGGTTGTTCCACAGGTACTTGAAGACTTGGTCTATGACTGTTGAATGCTTGAGCATTGGAAACAGAGGTAATGCAAATGGTTTATGGATATTTGGGACTGAAATTAATCCCTGTTGGCAGTGCATTGGCTATTTGAAATCTGGGAATTTATTTACAATATTCATATATGCTGGTTACACACTATTTTGAGGTTCTATGCCTATGCATGGCTTGACACATGTACCCGCAGTCAAGTAAGCAATTTTGGAACATGCATTACGTGTATCCAAGTAGAGTTTGACTTTGGAAAGGCTGCTGTAATTGCAGTTTACAGGTTTGGAATGCATGCTTTTGGACCCTGGTAGTGAGTCTGCAGGAGTTAAATCTGAACCGAACATCAGGCATATGTATTGGCAGTTGTCTTTATGAGTTGGATCAACTGATTGTGACTTTGTTTGGGCTGATATTTGACTGAAATTTACTGGTTTTTTTTCTGCAATTAATTGCAGAAAACTGTCATAAACAGTTCCAGACTGAAGTTGAACTGTTAAGAAGATCTTGGTTTGCAGGTAGCCAGGCAAGGTCTGCAACATGGCAAATGCTGATAGAACTGATAATGTAACCCAGATTGTGGGAGAAAAGCTTGATAGCAACAATTATGCAATATGGAAGTTCCGCATGGAGAACTTTCTGATAGGCAAAGGATACTGGGACTTAGTGACAGGTGTTGAGGCTGAACCTGAAGTTCCAGATAGGAATCCTACAGCTGATCAAAGACGAGCGCATCGAGCTTGGATGGAAAGAGCTCGCAGAGTTTTACATTGGCTGTCATTATGTATCTCAGATGCTATGGTGATGTAGATCATGAATTGTAAATCCCCAGCAGATGCATGGAACATATTGGTCAGGTACTATGGCACAACTACGAGTGCCAGGAAGATACAACTGAAGCAAAAATTCAACAACATAGAGAGGAAGAACAGATCCATACAGGACTATGTCACGAAGATTAAAACCTTATCAGATCAGCTTGCATCTGTTGGCTCACAGGTAGAAGATGAGGATATGGTTGCAGTGACCTTAAATGGCTTGGGTCCGGAGTACAAGTCTTTTGACACTTCAGTATCTGTGCGGGCTGAGATGCCTGATTTTAATGAGCTGGTTGCGTTATTGATTCATGAAGAGGTGAAGCTTGGCTTAGCTACAGGGTCAAGCAGCTCAAAGAATAAGGATGTAGTTTTTTATTCAAATCAGCATGGTCGTGGTAGCCGTGGTAGAGGCTATGGATCTGGCAGAGGAGGCCAGCAGAATGCATCCTATAGTAATAGCAATCAGCAGTCATCAAATGCAAGAGGTAGTGGCAACTTTCGAGGCAGGGGGAGATCTAACTCCCGTGGTGGCAGAGGCTCATGGCAGCAGCAGCGTCAGTCAGACAATCCAAATAAAGATAAGGATTGTCACTATTGCGGAAAATATGGGCATATTGCAAAGGATTGCTGGAAGAAGCAGGGAAATCAAAAAGGCAAGCAGCATGGACATTATGCTTCGTCCAGTCAGGCAGATGACTCTGGTGATAGACTGTTTGCCATGCAATATGTCAAAGATAAGGCTGCTGAAAAATCATCTGATGATGCAGTGTGGTACATTGACTCGGGGGCGTCGAATCACATGACCCCTCATGGTGATTGGTTCACGGATATGGTGGCTGAAAAGCATGGCTATGTATGCACAGGTGATGACACGCAGCATAGCATTGAGCATAAAGGCAAAGTGCCTCTGGTTGTACATGATGGCAGGAAGAAGAATCTTCATGATGTTTTGCATGTCCCTTCGATTACGAAGAACCTATTGTCTGTGGGCCAAATGACAGAGCAGAACTTGCAGGTTCGCTTCAATAAGCATGGCTGCTTTATTGAAGAGTTTGGCAATGGATGCAAGTTGATTGCGCGAAAGGCCACAGAAATGGAAGAATGTTCACTCTTGATGCTACACTGCCAGAGCTGAATTCCGCTATGTTTGCTCAGGGTTCTGGCACTATCAGGGACTTAGAGATTTGGCACAAGAGAGTGGGGCATGTAAATTTGTAGAGGCTGCAGACCATGCAGAAGATGTTGAGATATCGAGCTCCACTCGTGATACGCCAGGGTGACCGTTGAGTACTTATGTCACCAACTTGTCAGTTGCAGACGCGGTTGGTACACCGCCGATGAATAATAGCTACATGATAGCTATCCTTATCTACTCTAGTTCGTGGCTCAGTTAGTATGCCACCTTAGTTAGTTGAGTTTGGTTTGAGACCCATACATAGGGTTCTTCTATTTCTTTGTACTTGTGTTCTTTTGGCTTACACAACTAAGAAGAGGAAAACTGTTTTCAGCCTCCACCCTTGTGTGTCTTCCCCCATTGTGCAAGCAAGAAAGCTTCAAGCGAGACTCCTTCCTTCTCTCCCACAATCTTGACATGGTATCAGAGCCTTGTTCGTGGTAAGGAGCTCAAGAAAGCAAGCCAAGCTCGCGGTGGTCTGGTAAGAGGAGCAGTGTTGCTTTCATTTTCTGTTTTGGGAGCAGATCTCTGCAGGTAGCACAGCCGGAAATTGCAGGAGTGCATTGTCTCAGGTTGAGACGCCCTTCGCGGTGAAGCAAGAGGGCAGTATATGCTGCGGGAGGGGGCAGTATATGCTGCGGGAGAGGGCAGTATATGCTGCGACCTTATTTTTTTGATTTGAGGCCATTTCGGGGCCTGTATTGCAGACGGAAGTTTTCTGCACGCACTCAGGAAAAGGCTCAGTTTTATGCTGTGCAGCCACTGTTCTACAGGTCGGTGAAAAGTTACTGTAGAAATTGCATCGTATGCTAGTGCGCAGAGACATTGGGAGTTTCAGAATCATCCTTGGTTCCTGTTTATGTAAAATCGTCACTAGGAAGTGACTGTGTGGTCAAATACCACTTTCACCAGTTTTGCAGATTTGCCCTTGTGAGGGTGAAGCTGTGTTTTTTTGCAGTAACAGAATTTCTTGCAGTATTTTGTAATGGCGTCTGATTCTCTTTCACAGATTGTCACTGAAAAGCTTGACAAGAACAACTTCCAGGCATGGAAGTTTAGAATGACGAATTTCCTTATGGGAAAAGGATATTGGAAATTTGTTGCAGGAAATGAAGAAGAACCAGTTCTTCCTGATGTTCCCAATCAACAGCAAATGCAGGCATTCAAAGCATGGCATGAGAGAGCCAGGAAAGTTATGTACTGGCTATCTATCAGCATTTCAGACTCTATGATTGTGCATATTCAGGATGCAAGTACGCCAAAGGAGGCATGGGATACTCTGTCAAAGATGTATAGCACAAATACGCAAGCCAGGAAAATGCAGCTCAAGCAAGAGTTGCACAATGTGCAAAGAGAAAATATGAGCATCAATGACTACCACATGAAGGTGAAGAAGATTGCAGATGCACTTGCTTCCATTGGGTCGCCATTGGAAGATGATGATTTAGTTTCCGTGACCTTGAATGGTCTAGGAAAGGATTATGCACAGTTTCGAACATCCATTTCCGTTCGTGAAAGATTTCCTGACTTTGAGGAGTTAATTGCTCTTCTAATTTCTGAGGAGCAGAGAAATGGTGGTGCATCTTATTCAGGAGGAACTTCAAAAGAAGCTGTCTTCTACTCAAATGCTGGAAGAGGTAGAGGCAGAGGTAGAGGAGGCCGATTTGGAGGCCGTGGTAGAAATCAGAATATGCAACAAACTCAAGAAAATCAGTCCTATGGAGGAGGACGTGGTAACTCTAGAGGCAGGGGGAGCCAAAGAGGTCGTGGTGGATGGCAAAGAGGCCAAAATGCAAACAGTAATGTTGAATGCTACTATTGTGGTAAAATGGGTCATATGGCTAAAGACTGCTACAAAAAGCAGAATGACATCATGAATGGAAAACTGCAACAAGGAAATTATGCATCTTCTAGTAGACAGGGTGATGACAGAAATGAACATTTGTTCATGGTGCAGCACATGAACAATTCTGTGACAAGTGTAGAAGAAAGCAATGATGTATGGTATGTTGACTCAGGTGCATCAAACCACATGACAGGTCATGCAGAATGGATGGAGGATGCAAGGAAAATGGAAAAACCAGGATTTGTGGAGACTGGTGATGATACTGCACATCCTATTGTGCAGATTGGAAAAATTCCCTTGTCTATGCAGGATGGGAAAAAGAAATACCTGTCCGATGTATTTCATGTCCCGAATATCACTAAGAATTTGGTTTCTATTGGTCAAATGGTTGAGCAGGGCTTGCAGGTCAGATTTAATCCTCATGGATGCTTTGTTGAGGATATGAAAAATAAAGGTTGCTTGATAGCAAAAGGAAAGAAGAAGGGCAGAATGTTTACATTGGATGCAGACATGCCTGAATTGAGTGCAGAAATGTTTGCACATGGGACCGGTGTAGTTGCAGATATTGATATCTGGCATAAACGCATTGGTCATGTTAATGTACAGCGACTTAAATCAATGCAGGCCCAAAATATTGTTGCAGGTTTGCCAAAGTTCAAGGTTGCAGAAATGCATAAGGTATGTGAAGCCTGTCAGTTTGGAAAACAGGCAAGGAAACCATTTCCTAGACATGTTCAAGAGAGTAAGAAGCCATTGGAATTAATCCACTCTGATGTGTGGACAACTAAAGCTGCATCTCTTGGAGGCTGTCATTATTTTGTCAGTTTTATTGATGACTATAGCAGAAAAGTTTGGGTGTATTTTATGAAAAAGAAAAGTGAAGTTTTTGGGCATTTCAAAACTCTTAAAGCGATGGTTGAAAAAGAAACAGGCCTGCAGATAAAATGCCTAAGGTCAGATGGAGGGGGAGAGTACCTCTCAAATGAGTTTGCAAGGTTCCTACAGGAGCATGGCATAAAGCAGCAATATTCATGCAGTCATACCCCACAACAAAATGGAATTGCAGAAAAGAAAAACAGGCATATTGGAGAGGTATCTCGTGCCATGCTCAATGAAAAAGACTTGCCAGATTTCTATTGGGCTGAAGCAGTTGCTACAGCAGTCTACATAATGAACAGGACTCCCACTGCAGCAATACATGGAATGACTCCAGAGGAGAGGTATACTGGTAGGAAACCAGATATTTCTCATTTGAAAATTTTTGGTTGCATTGCCTATGTACATGTGCCAGATGAGTTGAGATCCAAGTTGGATCCAAAAGCTGAGAAGTGCATCTTTATTGGTTACTCTCTGCAGCAAAAAGGGTATAGATGCTATAACCCTTCTACTCGTAAGTTTACAGTGAGCAGAGATGTTGTTTTTGATGAGATGAGTAGCTGGTATAAACCAGTAAATGTGATTGATGATGTAGATGCACAAAATGGTAATGCTGCACAGAATTCACAGCAGCAGTCACAAAATATTAGTGGACCTGGAGCGTCCTCTAGCAATGGTTCACATTCTTCGCCATGGACAGGCAGATTGAGATCAGGAGAATCTTCTCAAAGTAATGCAGATAGTGGTATGCAGGTATCACGAAAAGGAAAAGAGAAGGTTGATCAGCCCATGTTTGATGAGAATGCAGGTCACTCTTATGTGGATGGTGAATCCAGTGGCTCAGAACAGAGCATTGATGATGAGTTGGGTATCCCTTCTATTGTTACACCTGGAGTAAGGAAGACCAGGGATGTTTTGAGAGCACCTGGGAGTGAACCTACTTTGCGCAGGTCTACGAGAGCTAGGTATCCTGTGGATAGGCTGAAATATGATGGATTTACAGCCATTCACTATGCATATATGGTCAAAGTGATACAGGAACGAGAACCCACATCTTTTGAGCAAGCCATGGGAAAAGAAAAATGGGAGAAAGCCATGGATGAAGAAATGGATGCTTTGGAAGCAAATGCTACATGGGAGTTAGTACCTTTGCCTAAAGGTAAGAATGCAATTGGTTGTAAGTGGGTTTATAAGGTGAAGCACAATGCAGATGGTTCTGTGAACAGATACAAGGCAAGATTAGTAGTCAAGGGGTATGCACAAACATATGGCATTGACTATGAAGAAACATTCAGTCCAGTTGCAAGGATGGCAACTGTAAGAGCAGTCATTGCTATGGCTGCATCAAAGGGATGGTCTTTACATCAGATGGATGTAAAGAATGCCTTCTTGCATGGTGATTTGCAAGAAGAGGTCTATATGGAGCAGCCACCAGGTTATGTGCATGCTGTTCATCCTGAGTTTGTTTGCAGGTTGAAGAAAGCCTTGTATGGCTTGAAGCAGGCACCTAGAGCATGGTCTGACAAGATAGGACAATATCTTGTCACTATTGGCTTTCAGATTTCCAAGGCAGATTTCTCACTTTATGTGAGAAAAACAGAGAAAGGTATTATGCTACTTGTCATTTATGTTGATGATTTGATTATGACAGGTGACAGTGATGAAGATATCCTTCATGTGAAAATGCTATTGAAGCAGAAGTTTGAGATGAAGGATTTGGGAGAGCTGCGTTATTTCTTGGGCATTGAGGTGATTAGATCACCAAGTGGGATACAGCTCTTGCAGAGGCAGTATGGATTGGACATGCTGTCCAAATATGGGATGACAGGCTGTAAGCCTATTTCAGTTCCTTTGGAGCAGAATGTGAAGCTGAGCACAGATGCAGGTGAGCTTCTAGAAGACCCTACTATGTATAGACGCATAGTAGGAAGTTTGATTTATATGACTATTACCAGGCCAGATTTGAGCTATGTTGTTGGATTGGTAAGTCAGTTTATGCAGGCTCCAAGGAAACCGCATTTGGATGCGGCTAGACGCATACTCAGGTATGTGAAGTCCACATTGCAGTATGGACTATTTTATGAGACTGGGATTCAGATACAGTTGCATGGATACACTGATGCTGATTGGGATGGTAGCATTTCTGATAGACGATCTACCAGTGGATATGTGTTCTCCTTCGGGAGTGCTGCAGTCACTTGGAGCAGCAAGAAACAGCCTACAGTTGCCTTGTCGAGCACAGAGGCGGAGTACAGGGGTGCAGCAATGGCTGCATGTGAGGTAGCTTGGTTGCATAAGCTACTTTATGATATGCATCAGTCTACAGATGGGCCAGTTGTCATTTATTGTGACAACATGAGTAGTATACACTTGGCAAATAACCCAGTCTATCATGCTAGAACAAAGCACATTGAGGTGCATTATCACTATGTGCGAGAGAGGGTTTTACTAGGTCTTATTGATCTAGTTTATGTCAGCACAGAGGATCAGGTAGCTGACATATTCACGAAGGCATTGGGCGCAGAGAAGCTGCGCAAGTTCAGAGACCTGCTTGGTGTGCAGGAATTGGGATTGAGCTCGAGGGGGAGTGTTGAGATATCGAGCTCCACTCGTGATACGCCAGGGTGACCGTTGAGTACTTATGTCACCAACTTGTCAGTTGCAGACGCGGTTGGTACACCGCCGATGAATAATAGCTACATGATAGCTATCCTTATCTACTCTAGTTCGTGGCTCAGTTAGTATGCCACCTTAGTTAGTTGAGTTTGGTTTGAGACCCATACATAGGGTTCTTCTATTTCTTTGTACTTGTGTTCTTTTGGCTTACACAACTAAGAAGAGGAAAACTGTTTTCAGCCTCCACCCTTGTGTGTCTTCCCCCATTGTGCAAGCAAGAAAGCTTCAAGCGAGACTCCTTCCTTCTCTCCCACAATCTTGACAGAAGAAGCAGCTGGTAACAGGGCTACCTAGCTTCCAATATTCAGATATTGGTCATGTCTGCGAGGCTTGCCAGTTTGGTAAGCAATCACGATTGCCGTTTGTCAGGCATGTAAGACAGAGTACACGACCACTGCAGTTAGTGCACTCTGATGTTTGGGGACCAGCTCATAATGCATCTATGGGGGGTTCCAGGTACTATGTATCTTTCATTGATGACTACAGTCGATATACCTGGCTTTACATATTGAAAACAAAAGATGAGGTCTTTGCTGTTTTTCAGAAACTTAAGGCACAGGTTGAGAAGGAATTTGAGTGTTACATCTCTTGCTTGAGATCTGATAGCGGTGGGGAGTATGTCTCCAATGAATTTGCTGATTTTTTGGCTGAAAATGGCATTCGTAGGCAGCTAACCTGCAGCTGCACTCCGCAGCAAAACGGAGTAGCTGAAAGGAAGAACAGGGTTTTGATGGAAGCTACTAGGGCCATGATGAATGAGAAGCATATGCCGCTTTACTATTGGGCAGAGGCTGTTGTGACAGCCACATATATTCTGAACAAGACTCCCACTGCAGGCATTCATGACATGACACCGTTTGAGAGGCTCTATGGCTATAAGCCGGATGTAAGACACATGAAGGTCTTTGGCTATCTTGCTTATGTGCACATTCCAGATGAGAAAAGGAAAAAGCTAGATCCCAAAGCGCATAAGAGTGTATTCATTGGATACTCGCAGGAGAAGAAGGCATACAAATGTTATGATCCCTCTACCAGGGAGACTTTGGTAAGCAGGGATGTCATCTTTGATGAGCTGGGCTCTTGGTATGTCTCAGCAGTTGCAGTGCCATCTGATCTGCCTTCCACTCATGTCTCTATAGTTGATATGCAGCAGAGCACTGCTATGACAGGACCTATCAGTCAGACACTATCCCCATGGATAGGGAGATTGAGGAGCTCACCGTCCACTGACACGGGTATGTCAGTGAGGGGGAGACATGATGTCTTGGACAGCAAAGGAAAAGAGAAAGTTATTGAGGATGGTATGATGACACCTGGCAGAATGACTTTGGGCTATGAGTCTAGTGATACTTTAGACAGCGAACTTGGTATTCCGACTATCTATACGCCTGGCACGAGGCAGAACAGGTACATTCCGCCTCATGAGAGAGGTGAATCGAGTAGTGCACCACAGGCTAGACGATCGCAGAGGGTCAGATACCCTGTTGCCAGGTTGACGTACTCTGGTTATTCTGCAAAGCATTATGCATATATGACAAAAGTGATGGAGATCAAAGAACCAGGTACTTATGCTGAAGCAGAAAAGGATGAAAATTGGTGCATGGCTATGGACGAAGAGATGAAAGCCTTGGCTGAAAATCAGACTTGGGATTTGGTACCACTGCCTGAAGGGAAAAAGCCTGTTGGCTGCAAATGGGTTTATAAAATCAAATGTAAGTCTGATGGCAGTGTGGAAAGGTACAAAGCAAGGCTGGTCGCTAAAGGATATGCTCAGCAGTATGGCTTGGATTATGATGAAACATTCAGCCCGGTTGCAAAAATGGCAACCATACGAACTGTTATTGCCTTGGCTGCTCCTAAAGGCTAGAAATTACAGCAGATGGATGTTAAGAATGCATTTCTTAACGGTGACCTAGCAGAGGATGTCTATATGGTTCAGCCGGAAGGGTATGTGCACCCTGATTTTCAGCATTATGTATGCAGGCTGAAAAAGGCATTATACGGGCTGAAATAGGCTCCGAGAGCCTGGCATGCTAGGATCAACAGTTGCTTGCAGAGTCTTGGATTTGTTGTTGGCAGGGCTGATCACAGCCTATTTACAAAGAAGACTGACAGTGGCTTGGTAGTGCTGGTCATATATGTTGATGACCTGATAATCACTGGAGATGATGACATGGGAATTCAACATGCTATGAAGATGCTGAAATCTAAATTTGACATGAAAGATCTGGGAGTTCTGAAGTATTTCTTGGGTATTGAGGTCGTACCAGTTGAAAATGGCTTATGGCTGATGCAGAAGTACTATGCCATGGAAATGCTTAAGAAGTATGGCATGGCTGAATGCAAACCACTGGATACACCTCTGGACCAGAATGTAAAGCTAGACATGAACACTGGGGTTGAAGTAGAGGATGTGACTATGTACAGGCAGATGGTCGGCAGTCTGATTTACTTGACCATCACTAGGCCTGACTTGAGCTATGCAGTAGGGCTGATAAGCCAGTTTATGCAAAAGCCGAGAAAGCCGCACTTGGATGCAGTTAGACGCATCATGAGGTATGTCAAGTCCACTGTAGACTATGGGCTGTTCTATGTCAGAGATAAGCCCTTGATACTGATTGGATACACAGATGCAGATTGGGCAGGATGCTCAACTGACAGACGATCTACGAGTGGCTATGCCTTTGGCTTTGGTAGCTGCATGATCAGTTGGAGCAGCAAGAAGCAGCCTACGGTTGCTTTATCTAGTACTGAGGCAGAGTACAGGGGGGCTGCATTGGCAGCATGTGAGATTGCTTGGCTGCTCAAGCTTATGGCTGACTTGGATATTCAGGTTGATGCTCCAGTGAAACTGTTATGTGATAATCTGAGTAGTGTACTCCTGGCCATGAATCCAGTTTACCATGCCAGGACAAAACACATAGAGGTACACTACCACTTGATTCGTGAGATGGTCCTTACAGGAAAGGTTGATCTTATGCATGTGAGGACTGATGAGCAGGTAGCAGATATCTTTACCAAGTCTCTGGGTAAAGATAAGTTCTATGGTTTTAGACAGCTACTTGGAGTACATATGCTGTCTTGAGCTTGAGGGGGAGTGTTAGAATATCAAGCTCATTTAGTGTGTGTTGACCGACATATGAGCTGGACACAGCTAGTCTAGCCATAGTAGTTAGATACGTTAAATAAGTCGGTGCCTTTGGTGTGAATGGTCTTATGACCGTAGGTTGTATCTTTCACTATTGAGTGTGGTATGAATATAGTGTGTGAGAGAGGAAGCTTGTTGCTTCACTCTGTTTGTCATCTATCTGCCTCTTTGAATTCGAACACAATTGTCTCTAGATGACAAAAAGATTGAGAAAGTCAAGGCAAGGTGTAGGGAACTCTAGCACAAAGGAGTGCTCTGAAAGAAGTGAAGGCCGTATTCCAAGCTCCGAGATGGCCCCAAAGCAAAAACTCTCCCAAGTAATCGAAAAAACCGCATTCACGGGTAGCTATGTGCTTTATTTGGGCCATACAAAAGAGTTTTAGTAATGTGTACAATGCTCATCTAAATGAAGGCAAAGTGTACTTGAATCCATAAGACCGATACATAAAATAAATACAAGATTGCATAATGAAAGCGATGATACAATCATGGTAAGATACAAAGGATAATAATAACATAGTGCATAGAAAATGCCTACATAAATCACATGACCAAAAAAGAAGAGCATGTCCGCTGGTTGCCAGTGTATATAAATATACTGTGTAAGTTGATTGCATCCTATAGACCATTAGAGTGAATTAACTCGCATTTACGTTAGATATGATGAACTCATGTACACTTGCACTTAAATACATAGGTCACGCTTTATGATTTGCATAAATTCACTAGAAGGAATTTTCATGAATGGGAATCCCGCATTGCATCATCAACTCAGGAAGCACTTGCATGTAGATTTGCATAGTGTCTTGGTTAGTTCCGATTGCACCACATGATAGGGGTTCATCCTAAAAGATGGACTCAAGATGCACATGCAAATTGTTAGCTTAACTGCAAGAGACAGTTCAAAAAATGAAATCCTATATGATAAGTAGGGATAGGGTTTAATTTGACTTATTTAGGGTTAATTGTAAATAAGCTAAGTTATCATTATGATCATAGGTTGACCTAGTATCAAGTAAATATGCTTATGGGTCTCTATCCTAGTAGTTGACTGCGATAAGTCCAATAACAGGTTTAGGGGTATCATTTTTAATGATGATACAACTCGATGACAATACAAAGAAAACTTGAGTGTTGTATCCGCAAGAAAGAATGACCATTTGCCATGTGTTGTTTAATACTCATGACTACTCAAGGATTGCAAAGGACTTAGTTTGCTCTTGGAAAGAGAAAAAGTTTATGTTACAAATTCTTAAGGGAGTGAAACCCTAGGGTAAAACTTAGAAATCCGATAAGGCTCGAAGGAGAAAAATGGTTAACAAATAACTAATTAAAATCCTAGATTGAGTTATTTTAGGACTCGTGATTCCAAGACAAGAACTCTGGACTAAAGGCTAGTAAGTTAGGGCAGCTACCATCTGAAAACTATTGGATATACATCCAATAGCATAATTACTTGCTCATATCACATAGAAATGAGGATATTATCTACCCCTCAGAAGGTCATGGCAACTGAAACCAAGGCAAGAAAGACTCAAGAAGGGTGAACACTAAGCGTTCAAAGATAGGAACTCCACCTTAGCAGATGTCCCAAGCACTCGCCTTCATTATTGTTTGTGCTTGTAAATTTAGGAACACCATCTGTGAAAGGATTGTATGATCCCAAACTCACAAAAGAAAATTGGAACAATGAATCAGGTTAAATTCATGGAGAGTATGCCAAACCACCCCTAGCTGGCCGCCAACCCTATGCAAGGGGGTTCTAAATAGTCGTGACAAGAATGCAGATTGTAACCCACCACGAGAGGTTTCTAGTTTGAACGTAGGAGGATGCTTGGATGCCAAGGGGGGATCTTGTGGGAGCTTTCGCTCAACCGCCAAGACCCACGGACCACTTATTGTTTTAAAGCGTTTCAAGCGAGCTCTAATGGCTATCTCTCACCTAGCCGACGTGCCGTCGATCCTACGAGTGTAGTGAGCTTACCTTAGTGCCAATATGAGTTGCCTCCTCTCTCACACACGCTGGTAGTTCCACAATCCTAGATGCAAGCTCAAGCATCCTCAAGCCTCCTCCACCTCCAAGCTCCATCCTCCATAGCCGCGCACGCAAGAAGAGAGAAGCGCAGAGAAGAAGCGAAGAGGAGATGGTGAAGAGCTTCACCCTCTTGATCCCTCACTCTCACACACTCACTCCCTCACACTCTCACACTCCCTCTCTCAAGAGCACACACAAACAAGAAGATGAGAAGAAGAGAAGAAGAAGAAGACTCTTGTTGCCACACACCAAAGAATGAGCTCTCATTCACTTTTTGAACTTTATATATACAAACCCTAAAATCCCATGGGCACCCATCACTTTTTTACATGACCGGCCATTGTGGCAAGGTCCTTTTTCTCTTTCCCTCTTCTAGCCTTGTGCCTCTAGCCTACACCCATCTAATATTTTACAATTGGCACAGGAGGGAGCCTGGCGCTCTTTTACAAGAGCTTTTTGAGTTTTTTGAGGTGCCTTTTCATTTAAAGTTGCGTTTTTTTCCCCGGTTCATCTTTAGTGGCCGCATGCGTGTCTTTGCTTTTTTTCCATCTTCCTTTTACTTTTTCCTTCATTTTTCCGCCATCTCGACTTGGGGTTAACATTACCCCCCTCCTAGACGGGTGCCAGTCCCATGGCACTTTGGCATTGGGTTGGTGTAAGGGTGAGGGCCACATGCAAACTCAGGTGCTTGTGGAAGCTTAAGAATGATGTTTGTTGAAGCAGCTAACTAGATATCATGGGTTGATGAGGGCCTCCAAAGTTGGTGGTTTGGCGCTTTTGGGATGCCTGAAGGAGAAGGTGCGGTGCTCTACCTAAGGGGGGTGCTTCCTCAGCGTGTTGGTGCATTGCGCTCGTGCTAGTGGAATGGGGAGGTGGGTCTAACTGCAGGCAAGCCTAGGTGATGTCCCACACTTGAGGACCCCATTTGTGCCAAGGGGGTGCGGTGCTAGTGGCTTAGGGTGACAGGTCTAACCATAGGTGAGTGTTACCTCCCTAGGTGTGTCCTGCCCTTAATGTGCCCTAAGCGTGAAGTGGGGGAGCAAAAAGGGCTAGGGGGTTAGGAGCGGAGCCAGCCGACCAAAGCCACCAGACACATCTAACTTAAGGAACCCTAGGTGCAGTGATCGTGCTTTTGTGGTGCTAAGTGGTTCTGCAAGTGAGTTTTTCTGTCCATTCAGTGTGGAATGGCATTCATGCTTTTCTTTTCTTCTGTTCTTTTCTTTTCTTCTTCTCTTTTTTTTGTGGGATACATTTAGGGATAGCATTACATCAGGAGTATGACAGCCAAGTCTAATTCTCATCATCTGAATGAGGGGGGGAAGGAGGGTGGATGGATTTGCGCAAAAATTGGTGGCTTTGCATGTACCCTTTCAGGTTCATGCAGACGTGGAGAGAGGTGGTGGATAGGAAGGGGTGATTACACCTAGTGAATTTGGCTGTCACTCATGTCCTCTAGGAGAGCTAGGCAAAATGAAGGTAGTAGACTAGCTCTCATCATTAAGCATGCCATAGCGCAGCTATCGATAGCATTGGGATCAAAAAAGAGGGGAGGCAAGCCATTTTCCTGCAGTGCCGGATCTTGCTTGAGTAGGAGCTTAAGGAGCCTAAGGTAATTACATGTAGTTATGAAAGCGGGATCGGGACAGGAGGAGAATTCCACAAGGAAGCGCGTCATGGAGTTGGTTAGGCTTCCTAAATCAAAAAGTAGAGTATCCTCGAAGGAGGTGGCGTTGGAATTGTAGATGACGGGGAAGTCATGCCTCCCATGGAGGGTGACGATAAAATCCACGCCTACCCTACGAGGATACGCCATGAATGTGGGGTCGTTCCTCTCGTAGGGTAGGGTGTTGCAAAATGCCATCCAGGCGAGCATGTTAGTATTGCATATTCACCTTCTCCAGAGGGGTTGGCAGTCCTAGCCCCTTACGGTGTGTGGCACTTCTTACACTTTGTCTTGCCAAAATTCTGCTTCCTCTGTGCCCCACAGAGTGGGGGTCTTTGCCCTGTCATCCAGCCATTTTTGGTTTAGTCGGCTGCCAGTCGCGATCACCTCCTCCATTACTTTAATCGGCATGACCCTTCTTAGGCTATTAGGCATAAGGAAGCTGAAAGAGAAAGGGTCCTTTTCGATTTCCTACCGTTCATCAGGGCATGGTGGGAGGGATGCGGATGGCCACACGACTGGCTTGGCTTGCAGCCTTTTCCTGGCTTCTTCCACCAATTTTTTCCGTCGCTCCTTGAGCATGGCTTGTCTGGGTGGGTCAAGTGGTTGCTATTCCTGAATGTGCAGTGAGGGGGGTTGTGGGATCACATCTTTCGTGAACCTGTTCATGTCGACTTCGAGTTTGGCTTCCTCCCCCTGTTGGTTTCCTTGTGGTGCTCTCTCTTCAAATCCTAGGGCATCCACTTCCTGGGGGGTTAGGCCGGCCAGTAGTAGGTATTTTCATTACTCGTCCAGGCTCAACCTAACCTCCGTAGGTTGGGGTGGCATTTGCAGTCCTGTGTGTAGGGCTCTGCGTGCAATGCTGAGCTTCCTTTGTGGCACCTCCAATGGCTCTCCCTCCTCTGAGCGGGTAGTGTCCATGATGGTGTCGAGGAAGGCTTTTCGTTGGGCACCAAAGGCCACTTGGGCAACTTCTAGCTTGCTCTCTACAATGATCTTTTCCTTTTCTACTAGAGCAAGGCGCCGTGCCAGTGTCTTCACCCTCTTTTCATTATGCACCGCCCACTCCTCTGCTTTCTTGTTCATTTCCTCCATGCTTTCCCCTTGCTCCAGGGTCAGTATCATGAGCCTTTGCTCTTGGTCCTCCAATTCCCTGATCAACCTCTCCTATTCTTCTCTTTCAGAGTTCAACTGATCGGTTAGGCATTCAATCTCTTCTTGTTGCTCCTCCATGTCCTGCTTTCTTTTCTCATCCTTGGCATTGAGCTCAGCCATGAGCTCTTTAACTTTAGCAATTTTTGTAATGAGCTCTTGGTATTGCATTATCAAGAGCTTATGTTCTCTTTGCATCTTCACCAGCTCCTGTGTTTCATTCTTGAGCTGTTGCCTCCAGTGCTCTTCTCTGTCATCCTTAGCCTTTATTTCCTACTTGATATTTGCGATCTCCCTTTGTTGCATGGCTATCATCCTTGTTTTGTCAAGCTGGAAGGTGGCTATTGATTCCTTGTCAGCTGCCAACTTAGCCACCGCTACCTTGTGTTCCTCCTTAGCTCTCTCCAATTGTGAGAGTAGCTCGATGACGTATTTGTTGTGATTAGCTACTGGCGGCGTCATCGTTGTTTGGATGGGTGTTGTTGAGGCCTCCACCTTTTGTCGCTTAGGATCTTGCCTAGACTCTGCGTTTGTGGCCGGCCGCTTTTGCCCTGTAGCCATAGTTTCAGTGCTCGTCCCCTGGGCTATCTCCTTGTTAATGAAATACTGCATCCATGCCACAAGATTTGATACGTCTGTACTGGTGGGGGTGCTGGGAGTGATGGTGGTTGGCTCGGTGGGAGGCACCAATAGAGTAGGAATTGGGTCGATTGGGGCCTTGCCCTTGCCCTCAATGAGGTTGATGGCACAATCTCCGGCTCTTAGTTCTTCCTCTTCTTCATCAGTCTTTCTTCACCTTTTCTCTTCTACTTATCTCTGCTCCTCCTTCTTTTTCTCTTTTTCTTCCTTTTCCTTTCTTTTTCTCTCTTTTGCCTCCTGCTTTGAGGCCTTCTTAGCCTTACATAATTGCTCCTTTTCCTTTTCTTCTTCCTGTTTTTTCTTCTTCTCCCTCTCCTTGGCCTCCCTAAGGGACTCTCTCTTGGCCTTCTCTAAGTCCTCTTTCTCTTTCCTGCAGCCCTCGTCATCCTTTTTCTTTTTCTTTTGCGATGCCTTCTTCTCGATTTCCTTGACCTACTTTTTGCTTTTCTGTTCCTCCCCTTCTTCCTCAGTCTCAGTCCTATCACTAGACCTCTCCTGGTGTTGATGAGGAGGTGATCTGTCGGGTGTTTCCCCCTCCCCCTCTTCTGCCTCATGCGCCTCCTTCACGGCCTCCTAGATAAGCGCCATTAAGACACCTCCATACCCAATGTAAGAGGCCTTGGATGAAGCTTTCTTCCTCTTTGTAGCCTTGGAGGCTAGAGACCCCCCACTTGCTGGCACACTTCCTAAAGCCAATGCTTTGGTTGCCTAGTCGATAGTTTTTCATACATACCCGCTCGAGTCAACTTCGTCCAGAGTGTGGGCCGCTATGTTCTCCAACACAGGCACACTGATTCGATGCATCAGGGAGTTGTAGCGCTGGCTGGAGAAGAGGACATGTATAGCTTTGCTTGCAGCCTAGCTTCTGCGTCGGGGATGTCTAGGATGATGATGCCATCATTGGTGAGTACCTCCTTTTTCATTTTCAGCATCGCATAGACATCTCTCTTCTGTTTTCTCTCTGTCTTTGGCTCTAATCCCAATGCCTTCTTCACCAAGGCTGGGTCTAGATGGACCTGCACTTGCTTGGCACTTTTTCCTCTACCCACCGTCACCATGCCGCATTCTTGGTCTGGGTCATGTGATCTAAGGAACTCTACACACTTTAGGTGGTCCGGCTCTTGTGAGAATTTTTCAAGGTACTTGCTGAGGTTACATTGCTCGAGCACCCTCCTAGTTGCTTCCTCCCTAGTCACCACAACTTCTATGTTGTGGACAGTTCAAAACTTAAGCTGGCCGAAGGCACAGTTTTCTAGGTAGATGCGATATTGCTCTCTTTCCTCGTCTGTGAACGGGAGTCGATGGGCGCGGTCTTGTTGCGACATCTTTTGTTCTTGTCTTAAACGGTAATTTTCATTAGTGCTTGTGGCATAATAATTTGCTGAAAAAGAAAAACTCTATGCTTTTGAATGAATTCACTAAGATCCAATGTAGATTCTCCTTTTCAGACTTTGACTTTTTGCCCTTTACTTCAAAATTTTCATGCCCTTTTCCTACCCCATCCGTTTTCCATAATATGTGTCTATGTGCTTCACTGACTTTGATTTGATTTACTGATTTTGATTTGATTCACCTTACCCCCTCCCCTTCCAGCTTGAGAAGAATCCTTCCTAGGATTTAGGGTCAGAAGGTTAAGGGCTTTCGGCATGGGGGTGTAGGGGTTACTTGTGAAGGAGCCAAGTATAGAAATTGGGATTGTATTCCAAACGAGCTTCGCAGTCTAGGTCAGAGGGTTTAATCCTCACTTGGGTGATGTATGTGAGAACATCTGTTAGGAAGTCACCCAAGTTGACTCGGCTAGCAATGTGTAACTCTTCCTCGGTCAATAAGCGGTTGAGGTAGGGGTGCCCTTTGATGTGTTCTTCTATAGGACGGCCCCGAAGAGTGGTTAACACTCGATATGAGGTTGGCGTGACATATGTGGGGTCGTACTCAGTTGTTTTGATAGCGTGGCATTGCTCAGCGTTGGTCATTATTCGACATCCTTCAACTTCCCATTGCAACCTAGGGTGTACCAATTCCTTAAGAACTGGGATTCCGTCTCAGCAAGTCTTGACAACTTTGCAACTTCTTGGTCAGTGATGGCAGAAGTGGTTCCCTGATCATATGATGTGATGAGGCGTTGTTTGATTGCTTGCTCTCTTTGGAGATTTCACTGTTGAGCAATTCAGCAAAGCGGAGGTAGCGGCTTTTGCAAACGCAAATTCAAATGTTTTCCAAGAACAAGGCATCGTTTGAACTTCAGTTGCGAAGGATTCATCCAATAGGCCTAAGTCCAGTCGATCGTAGTTCAGAGCTCGCGACACAAAAGTGGCGTCCAGTCGCTTAATGCAATCCACCACGTCATCCCCTGTTTCTTCAGCTAAATCAGCTGCTAGTGTGAGAAAGGATTTCCTCTCGTAAGAGGGTCTAAGGCATGTGGGTGGTTGGGGTTTGGTAGGACTTGAGCCTTTGGTGATGAAAAGTTGCGGTTGTGAGTGTTCTTGAGCGTGCAATTGAGTCGCTGGGACTATGGCTGGGTTAGCAGCAGCCTTGAGCGACGGTCTGCTACTTTCAGGATGGATTTGGGAAGTTGGATTGACTCTGGTGGGTGATGACTCTTGTGACGGTGGCTGTCGCGTGGGTCGATAGGCTTGGGCGACTCTCTTGGGTTCACGCATGGATGAACTTATTGGTTGGGGGTCAGGGAAGCTCTGCGGCTTGTGGTTTTGAGGTTTTATGGTTTTTGGGATGATCAAGCTTGAGGCTAGCGTACGAGTGGTGCCTTTGGCCGTGTGGGCCTTAGGTATCCATAGCCAAGCATTGCCCTCATAGTAGCCTTGTGCGTGCAAGAGGGCTTTGGGGACCCATCTTTGACTGATTACGCGTCTATTCCTGTAGCTGTGTTTGGGCCTCCTAGGTTTAGAGTTTCTGGTCTTATGAGGGTAGGAGCGTTGACTCCAAGGTGGCTGTTGTGGTTGTTTAGGCATCCATTGAAGGCGAGGCTGTGGGGCATTAGCTTTGGCTGCTATGGGTTGCTGGGTTGCGGTCTATGAAATTCGGGGAGTGGCAACCACGCACTACCACCCTCCTTAGACTTGATTACATATGTTTCTATCGGTGGCTTTGTGGCCTGGGATGAGGTCGCGCAGCCCTTGCTGAAAGCTATAACAATGCGAACGTTGCCTATTGCGAGGTGGATGCGCTGCGACGCGTAATCAACATTGCAATGAGCTTGCTTTTTGAAAGTTCACCTCAGCAGCGACTCCGTGCCCGCGTCTTTAATGTTTGGCAACACGTAAAAAATCAGTGATACAGTCGTAGAATCGATAGAAATGGCAGCTCTGCACTTGCCGAGAAGTGCGTAGGAATGGGCCCCATATGGGCTTAACTTCGTATTAGTGGGTTGAAGTTGCGGTCTGCCAAGTTGAGTCCAATGATTGTGAGTTAAGACATTGAAGTCTGCTCCCTCGTCGATCAAGGCATTGAAAGCACATGTTCATTTTGCCGTGACCGTAATATGGAGGTATGCGGATTCTACAGCTTCCTCATCCTCATCATCAACCTCCATGATTGTGGCCACTCATACTTTGACAGGCGGTTCTAACATCGGTGGCTCATGCAAAGGATGCGTAGGAGGGTAGTACTTCTTGACACGACTGCCATTGAAGAAGCCTATTCCGTCATCGTCTAGGGTCTCAAGTTCGACATTGCCTATTCGGCTGATCGCACGAACTTTGAAGGGTCCAAGACCTCTAAATTTCATTTTTTGCTTATGCCCCTTAACTGAGTAGAGGAGCACTAAGTCACCCTGTTCAAACTTGCGCTGCTTGACATGCTGGTCAAACCAGCTCTTGCATCGGGCTTTCTCACAGATCAGCGCATGGGTGGCTAGAAGACGAGTCTCCGAGAGGCGTTCGAGTTCAACTAGGCATTGTGTCCATGCCTCCTTCCCTTCCCATCATTCTTGGAGCGCTATTCTTAGGCTAGGAACGAAGAATTCTAATGGTAGAATCGCTTATGTTCCATATGTCAGCCTAAAAGGGTTTGACCGACAGCCGCTTTATAAGCTGTGCGGTAAGCCCACAAAGCTGCCATCAGCTTGTTATCCCAGTCGCTACATGAAGCAGAGACAACCTTGGTTAGGACATTGATAAGAATCTTATTCATTGATTTGTCCTGGCCATTTGCCTGAGGGTAGTAGGGCAAGGATTTGCGATGGATGATGAGGAAGGTGGACAGAAGATGCATGATCACTTCATTGATGAAGTGCGTGCCTTAGTCACCGACCAGTTCGATGGGGGAGCCGAATCGTGAAATCACTTGCTCCCATAAGAACTTAGCAGTCGTTCTAGCGTTGCTTTTTCGTGTTGCTCTCGCTTCTGCCCATTTCCTGAGGTGTTGGCACAAGATTGCCTCCACGACAAACTTAGAAGCATCGATATGCACGTGGAAAGTAATGGTCCAATCTGGGGCTCGTAGGATTGGTGCTGTGGTTAGAGCCTTCTTCAATTCTTCGTATGCCCGTTGGCATGCTTTGGTCCATTCAAAGACAATAAGCAGCTTGTACAAGGGTCTGGCGATCAACGCATAATTCAGTACAAACCGTCGATAGTATCCAGTATGGCCTAGGAAGCATTGGACTCCCTTGTAGTTGTTTGGGGGTGGAAGGTCAACAATAACCCTGACCTTTGAGAAGTCAGTGGCAATGCCATTCTTTGACACCACATGCCCTAGGATGCATCCATGCTTCACCCAAAACTAGCACTTTAAGGGGTTCAAGGAGAGATGATATAAGCGACACCGCTCGAAGACTGCTTGGAGTTTGTCTAAGTGTTCGATCCAGGTCGAGTGGACACATAGGTCGTCGACAAAGACTTCTAACTCCTTGCGAAGCATGTCCTTAAAGATGGTGCACATGAGGCGTTGGAAAGTGGTAGGGGCATTAGTCAATCCGAAGGGCATGACTATGTAGGCAAAGACACCCCATTCAGTGGCGAAGGCCATCTTATGCCTGTCCGCAGGATGCACTTGCACCTGGTTGTACCCTGAGAAGCCGTCCAGAAAATTGTAGGGTTCCTTGCCTGCCACTCTCTCAAGCATGTGCTCGGTGTACGGTAACAGATAGTTGTCCCTCTTGGTATAGCAGCATTCACCTTCTTGTAATTGACGCACACTCGGATTTTTCCATTCTTCTTCATTGAGATGACTATGGGCGGCGGTACCCAGTCCGTGTGATCAATTTCATAAACGAATCCCAATCTCATCAGCTTATCAATCTCCTCCTTGATAGCACGAGGGTGTTTTGGATTCATAGGGTACGGTCGCTGCTTGACCGTTGTTGCGTCTGGCGTCATGGGTATGTTGTGAGTCACGACACTCGGATCTACCCCCTTAAGCTCTTCTAAGGACTAGGTGAACATGTCTATGTACTCTCGCAAGAGAGTGACAAGACTCATTTCTTCTTCATCAGTCAAGTCATCGGCAATGAAGACTAGTCGGGGTGTTTCCCCTTCCTAGGCTAGATCCACCTCTTTGACCTTGGCTAGTCCCTCGATTGGTTTGCTCATCTATAATTGACGTTTGGCACCTAACAGAAAAACCACCCTATCCCCTTTTTTGAATTTTGTAAATCACTTAGAGAGGTCCTGTGGTTTTCGCTATTCTATCGTTTGTGTATCCCTGGGTTGCTTTGCCTTTTCTTGCCTTGATTGTCTGCGTCTCAGGTGGATGGGTAGGTCCCCCTTGGTGCGTCTGGCCTAGGGATTTCTGGATCACTATCCGAACTAACCTCCGATTCAGAGTCAAACCCTTCGTCTTTGCTAGAAGAGGTTGTGGGCAGCCTAGGGATTTCTGGATCACTATCCAAACTAACCTCCGATTCAGAGTCGAACCCTCCGTCTTCGATAGAAGAGGTGGTCTCCCTTGGTGGATGCAGTTCAGATTGTGATTCAGTCCTAAGCGCTGATGTCATTCCTGGCTGGGCTAGGCCTGCTTGCTCAAGGTCTATGGCTCCTACGTATTTCAACCAGGCGTGATCACATTCCACGTGCATGACTCCTCGCTCCATCCTAAAGATACTCTTTTTCTGCGGCTTGGAGTCTGCGTGTATTTGCTCTATTTCTTGTCCTTTAGTGTCGTATTCCACGGTATCTACCTCACCCTCACTTTCATCACTGAAGGATTGGCAGTCTTTGTATTCGTCGTTAGAATTCTCTTCATCAGACTACTCATCATCTCCCTAGGGCTTGGTATATCTCTGGTCGTTGGTCAGGAACTAGGGCCCAGTTATACATGAGGTTTAAGTCATGCACTATGGTCCATTGCCACTTGGATTCATCTAAGAGATCCTGGAGTGGTTTAAAATTTGCGGCTAGATTGCCAACTAGCTTGTCCGTCAGGTATTCCAGTATCTCCTGGAGTTCCCTTTTGTTGGTTGGGGGATTGGAAGTTGACGGGCTTCGGTTTCCCATGAAGGCTTCGTGCCATCATGCAGATTGGTACGGAGGGTGTGTCATTAGCCTTGATGATTTTTTTGATGGCTTGCTCATATGCCTCATGATCAGAGAACGGCAGGTCGATTGTAGCAAGGACATGCATCCAATCCCGCTCGTCCTCTGGGCATGAGATATACTTGGTCAAGGGCCCATAGGACTTCTTGACCTGAGCATTACCCTTGAGCATAGCAGAGATGGCATCTAAGTTGACTGGTGAGGTCTTCCATGTGTCCATATCTACTCTCACTGCGTCCGTCCTATTGCCAAGGAAGATCAAGCCATTACCCCAATCTTCGATGACTCTAGCATTGCACATCCAAGCTTGGCCTAATAGGATGTCATAGTCCACTCCCTTCATGACTATAAAGTCAACAGAGAACTGGACACCTGTGATCTTCACTGGTCAATTCTTAAGCACCTCGAATGGCTTGACTCTCATACCGTTTGCTAGTGTGACATTAAACCTAGCAGTCTCAACAGGTGGGTTTCCCAAATTCTGAAGCATTGCATGGCTAAGCACACTAACCCCAGCCCCCGTGTCCACGATTCCCTTTCTCGTTGTATCGCCTAGGGCTAAAACCAGTAAGACTGCATGCATCTCAGAACCTTCCCAGAAGGCATTGACGTGCAAGGATTTAGGCATAGAGTGCAGCGTCAAACTCGGTATTTGCATCTCTGCATCATGGTCATGAGGGTCTGCTGTGACCTGCACTTGTGACCCTTCAACCCACTGCTTAAGATCTTGCCATAGGGTGGGGTGCTGCCTAAGCAGATCTCCCATACTAAGTGCTATAGGGGTAGTTATCAACGTGGTCAGGAGATCGTTGGGTATTCGCCTCTCTCCTAACTTGGATCGTCCTGGCCAGTGGCCGTGGTTGAACTGCGGCCCTGTAGCATCGAGGTTTGGCCTTAGCGGCACTGCTTGTGGTGCAGTTGCATCTCTCGACTTTGGTTGTGGAGGTGAGGTTGGCGTACTTATGCTGGAGAGATCATCGATCTTGTCCTCTATGATGCGCTCAGCGTCTTTTAGATGCTCTTGGGCTTCCTTCACCCATTCCTTCACCTTTTCTATGGCCTCTAACTATTGCTTCGGATGCGAGTATTCCCCTACCTTAGCACTTCCCTTTTCAGCCGTCTTAGGGGCTGACATCTCTGCCTCTACATCAAAGCCCTTCTTTCCAGCAGACAGAGTTGTAGCACCCTCCATTTTTAGTGCGATTTTAGCTTCTGACCTCTTCCTCCTCCATCTACGGCTCTTCTTTCCTATCGAGGCTGCATCGAGATTGCTATGTCCTGATAGAGAGATGCCGGCCTGCTTCGTTTGGGCACGGGTCATGACCCGCAATGGGATAGGCGTGGCCTCCCCATTGAGGTTCTCGACACCAAACAGCCCCAATGGGATAGATAGCACGTTGGTCGAACTCAAAGATGGCTTCCGCTTTGGGCAATCAATGAAGAGATGAGTGATTCCGCACTCTGCACATCTTTGGTCAGCCTTGTCTCTGTTTTGCTGCTCCCTTTCAGGGCAGCGTGATGAGACATGACTTCGGTGACCACAAGTCCAACAGGTGATTGGATCCTGCGTCTGCCCTCCTAGGCCTTTACCTTGTCCTCTTCCTAACGCCATCACCGGTACGGGGCAATAATCCATGAGGATAGCGTTGTCCTCATCGTCATGCAAGATGTAAGGGCATATGTAAGCTTCTTCCTCATTTGGTTCTTCCACATAGTGGACAGGAGTATCACTCTCGGTGGATGGGTTACGATAGGACCAAGCGGTCTAGGAATGCCTGTAGGATTTATTTTCATCCTAGAAACAGCCAGCTTAATGTCGTTAGGCGCAAGGAGGGCCAATGGGACTCCCCTTCCGAAAAATGACTGCAGCCTGTTCGCTAGGTAAGACTGGCCGTATGGCTGTGAGTGTGGAAGTCTCCTTGGCAATCTACAATGTGCGATGTCATGATTGAACCTACCGCAGTTAGCACAAGGTCTTGACCTAGGGTCTTGACACTCGGCTGGCAAGTGGTTTCTGCCACAGTACATGCATTGGACATGTGGGCGCATTGGTCATCTTAACATGTTTTGCAACTTGGCTAATTCCATCTTAACGTCAGCCAAGTCTTGGTTCGTCTCGGTGGTTTTTCCCTTATCCTGGGATGATGGGATTGATCGCTCACTCGAGGCTGACACTCTCTCTGAGCTTCGCGAGTTGGTCTCTTCTAGGTTTGCATTTCTGAAGCTCTGCTCCTTCATCTGATCGTCAACTTGGATGGCTTCCTCAAAGACCCTAGCTAGTGCATCTTGCTGCAAGCTCGAGTTGCCTGCCAAAGCCTTATATAGTTTCTCGTTTTGAATCCCACTGATGAATACCATTGATACTGCTCTTTCAGTCGGCCGTTCTCTGGTAGGGATTCTCTTGAAGAGGCTCCGCACATGGGTCACGTAATCGCGAATATCCTCCTTCTCTTTTTACTTGACGTTCATCAAGCGTACTAGTAGATTATCAGAGTATCCGGGCTCGGCAAATCTCTTAATGAAGAGATCCTTAAGGCCATCGAAGTTGGCTCGCTCTGCGGTATCTAAGCTCGTATACCATGTCCTACCCTTGTTGCCCAAGCAAAGCCCGAACGCTTGAGAGCGTTGAGTTAGGTTGTTGAGGCCGTTGGCTTCGCAAACTTGCTCGAACTGCTCAACAAAGCTGTATGGATCGTCATGGGGTTGGTACTTATCGAGTTGCTTGGCAACAATAGGGATTTTAGACTGGCTCTTAGAGCCCTGGTTTGCTCCTAATCCTGCGAGCAACGATGTCGCTAGAGCCATGGCACTTTGCTCTGTAGCCGTGTTATCGAGTAGCCACTTCATGAGAAGCTCACTCAGCGTTAAGTCTCCTTCTAGTGCTCTCTCATGGTCCGCTCAATTTCTGCCAGCCAGGTTCAGCACCCGCTGCACCTCTCGCAACTCCATGCTTTGCCTTTGGCTCCTAGCCTATTGATCCCTATTGTATTCAGCCATGCTTTTCAATGCTCTGCAGGCCAACTTTCTCTCCTCTTCTAGATCTGCGATGATAGTGTTTACTGTCCTACCGCGGTGCTCATACCGGGCATGAGCGTCATAACTGCTGACCAGCTGCTAAATAGCATCTGGAAAGACTCCTAAGTCGAATTCCTCGTTAGATCTGCAGTCTGAACTTTCTTTTTCCATTGTCGAGTTATCTTGCTCCACCAAGCTATCGGTCAGGTTCAACAGACTTGTCAAATCCACTTTGTCGGTGCCCCTTGCTTGGTCCTACTTTTGCACGTTTGATGGTTTCTCTATGTCTTGGGTCCTCTCCTACTGGTGGGTTCCTTGAGTGGTTTATCTGGGTGAGTTCCTTTAGTTATTGAATACAATCCTCAATTTATGGCCACTCAATGTGTGTGTCTTTTCTTGTGCACTTGTGCTCAATCAGGCTTTTAGTTTCCTTAAGCGTACTTCAAGTGCGGGAATTCAGGCTGAGTGCATCAACCAATTTCTAGGCGTCTTACGCACTCTCACATTGTTTCGGGCCTAATAGGCTTGTTGGTCAATTTTCTAGCAATCTTAGCAGGGTTTAGGGTTTCTCTAATATATTGCCTCGTTCGTTTTTGGTCCGATCAGGCTTTACAACTTAGTGGTTTGCGTCTAAGTCTCTGGGTCTCACAACTACCTACTTCTAGCTGCTAAGCGGCTGTGCCCTACGATTTTGCCTATTCCGTGTGCCAGAATCAAGTTCTGAGCATCCCAAGGGCTTTCGATAGTTTGCGTTGCTAAGTTCTAGCCATGTTAGATCAAATTCATGAAGATTTGGTAAAAATCTAAACTCGGCCCAACTGGTCTGGATTGCAGGGTCCAAGTGGGTCACTCGGACAGACCGAGGTGCATGGGCCGAGGGCCAAATTTGGGACTTGGACAGGGTGGGCTCAGACGGGTCGAGGAGCGCACTCGGACGAAGTCGCTCGGACAGATTGACTCGGACGGGCCGGGTGGTCAATTCGGACAAGGTCACTCGGATGGGCCAAGACAATTGGGCTGAGGGAAGTGGGCCAAGGGTTGAGTTTGACACGTGGCAGAGGGCCAAATTGGTCCACGGTCCGAATGGTAGACTCGGATAGGCGGATTAGGGTTTGGGCCGGATGGGCTGAGCGAAATAGGGCCGAGGGCTGATTCTGGGACTCGGCCCAGAAGTGACCGTTCGGACGGGCCGAGCGCAGCACACGTCAATAGTGCGAGTTTGATTTCGATCGTTCCTCATGATTTACTCAATCGTATCAGGCACAAACATCCAGATCCTACCTAAGGGGGTAAGGGAAGGGATTCATATACCTGGATAGAGTGGTGGGCTCGTTGTTGGTGCGATCGAATCGAATTGGGCAATAGCTCTCTCTCTCTCTCTCTCTCTCTCTCTCTCTCTCTCTCTCTCTCTCTCTCTCTCTCTCTCTCTCTCTCTCTCTCTCTCTCTCTCTCTCTCTCTCTCTCTCTCTCTCCTGAAATGGTTGCAAATGAGTCCTCCCTTGGCCTCTTGGCTCTTATACCCCTTCCCTGGTATGGTGCTGGTGCCCCAATCACTCACTTGCCAATCTTAGGCATCACAAGCGAGTTTTTTGCCATTTTTTGCACGATTTTTGCCCTGTTTTGCAACAATAAACTCTACCCTTCTCTGGTGCAATTTTCTAATCCTAACCTACTCTAAATGCAACAAGAATCGAAAGCAAAACACTGAAATGATTTCTCCATGTTTCCCAATCATCAAACAAACAAAATAACCCAAAATACTTACTTGTTTTGAAGACAAAAAACACCCAAACTCCCTACCTATCTCAAGCTCCGTTTCGGGGATGAATCCCTTACTTCGATGCTCGATATGAGGTGTGCAAGTGCTCAATCTTGAATCCGTTGGTCCCGAAAAAACGGAACCAAAATGTGGGAGCTTTCGCTCAACCGCCAAGACCCACGGACCGCTTATTGTTTCAAGCGTTCTAAGTGAGCTCTAATGGCTATCTCTTAGTCGACGCGCCGTTGATCCTACAAGTGTAGTGAGCTTACCTTAGTGCCAATATGAGTTGCCTCCTCTCTCACACATGCCGGTAGCTCCACAATCCTAGATGCAAGCTCAAGCATCCTCAAGCCTCCTCCACCTCCAAGCTCCATCCTCCATAGCCACACGTGCAAGAAGAGAGAAGAGAAGAGAAGAAGAGAAGAGGAGATGGTGAAGAGCTTCACCCTCTTGATCCCTCACTCTCACACACTCACTCCCTCACACTCTCACACACTCTCTCTCAAGAGCACACACAAGCAAGAAGATGAGAAGAAGAGAAGAAGAAGAAGACTCTTGTTGCCACACACCAAAGAATGAGCTCTCATTCACTTTTTGAACTTTATATATACAAACCCTAAAATCCCATGGGCACCCATCCCTTTTTTACATGACCGGCCATTGTGGCAAGGTCCTTTTTCCCTTTCCCTCTTCTAGCCTTGTGCCTCTAGCCTACACCCATCTAATATTTTACAATTGCACAGGAGGGAGCCTGGCGTTCTTTTACAAGAGTTTTCCGAGTTTTTTGAGGCACCTTTTCATTTAAAGTTGCGCTTTTTGCCCCGGTTCATCTCTAGAGGTTGCATGCATGTCTTTGCTCTTTTTCCATCTTCCTTTTGCTTTTTCCTTCATTTTTCCGCCATCTCGACTTGGGGTTAATAGCTTTGCTAGTTGTAAATTCCTTGCCTCCTAGTCCTACTCAAATGATTTACATGACTCAAGATGGATTCTTGAGGCCTTGTTACTAGTGCAAGGGCGAAAACTTGGAGGAAATAAGACACATCCTCATGGATTGCAAGAATCATCCTTTTTGGACAAGACTTGTATCTTAGTTAAAATGCTAATATAAATATTACTTCTTAGGAACCTGTCTGAACTGTTTTCGTGTTAGAGCCATAAGTTACACGAATGAATCCTATTCCTTAAAATGATTAATTAAAGAAACTGATTTTAAATGTCACACATAAATGTGGTAGGACCTAATTAGATAACTAAAGAATGCCTATTGAGAGAAGCGGGTGGGTGGAACCCTCAACGGGTCTAAAATTGAGCTAACTCTCTCCCTCGCAGCCTCTCGGGGTAACCCCTCTCTCTCTCAATCTCTTGGAGGGGTATCCCTCTATGTCCCTCTTTCTAGCTCTCTCTCTCACAGTCTCTCGAGGTCTCCTTGTGCTCCATTAACTACTCCTCATACCTCATATTTATAGCTAAACAAGAGAAGAAGGGTTGTGGCTAAGAAGAAGAGCTCTTTATGGAGGGGATCTTGGAGAAATTAGCAATTTGAAGCTCAAATCACAATTCTGATAGTTTCTTTGGCTCCAAAAGGGGGGTAAAACCCCAAAACACTTGTTTAGAAATCTTCTAGATCACTCCTTCTTTTCCCTATTTGAAGTGTTGTATACTACTTGTAAACTGCAATTGTGATGCACACGATTTCGCCAATCCTTTTTTTTTGTATTAAATCTCCAAAACAAGTTGAAAAAACCACTTATTTATTTACATGACATCCTATTCTAAAAATCTCCATAGATTTTTAGAATATTTACAATAAGTAAGATCTAAAATATGCTAGTTTTGTCCAAAAATCTAATATTTTTGGACCATCCATACTATACACATTAATATGGCTCATAACTCTTGTTCACGTTGTAACTTACGTGAAGGGTGGCTATAGTCCTTGTCAATCCAAGAAAAATGTCAGATTATGACTCTTGGTTTTTTTAAAAAAATTAATTAAATAAAAATTATTAGTTATTAATGTTAGTTTTTACTTTAGTTAGCCTTTAGTTAGTAACCTTATTAACTTATTAATTGACTAACTATCTTTTGAACTAACCAACTAATTTTTAATTGCATGGATGTATTACATCCTCCTCCCCTTAGAGAAATTGAGATGCCCTCATCTTGAGAGAAACCGTGGGTATTGTTGATGAAGAGCATTCTCAGCTATCCATGCAGCGTCTTCTTTAGGGTAGTCTCTCCACTAGATGAGATATTCCCTAAGAGTTCTACTTCTCAATTGTCTCTCCCTAGTATTTAGGATTTTATTTGGCTATAACTCAAGGACTCCTTGGCTAGGCATTATAATTTGTTGATCACTAAGTACATGGCTAGGATTAGGCACATATTTCTTTAGTAGACTAACATGAAATATGTTGTGAACTTTTAAATTTTCATGGAGTTGAAGTTTGTAAGCATTAGGTCCTAGGCTTTTGAGGATCATGTAAGGCCCACAATACCTTGGGCTAAGCTTTTTAAATTCTCCCAAGGATAAGGAACTCTTCTTGGGTTGTACACGAATGAAAACCATATCCCCCTCCTCGAAGAGCTGCTCTTTCTTGTTCAAATCCGCATAAGCCTTATGCCTATTCTTGGCAGCTTTGATGTCTTGCCTAATGGCATTAACCTTTTCATCCATTTTGTCTAGCATCTTCTTGGAACCATCTACCCTTAAAGTAGGGTCTGAGAAATTTAATGGAGAACATCAATTGTGCCCATACAATGCTTGGAAATGTGTCATTTGAATGCTTTGTTGGAAGGAAGCATTGTAGGTGAACTCCACCAATGGTAGATATTGGATCCACTTCTTGGGTTTGTGATAGCAATATGCTCTAAGAATATCTTCAATCACTTGATTGACCTTTCTATTTGGCCATCAGTTTGAGGATGATAGGATGTACTAAAACAGATCTGAGTCCCAATAGCTTCAAATATCCCTCTCCAGAAATGAGATGTGAAAAGGGAGTCTCGATCACTGATGATCCTTTTGGGTAGACCATGGAGTTTGAATATCTCCTTAATGAACAATCTAGCAATATCTGAAGCCTTATAATTTTTCTTTACTAGGATGAGATGTGCAACCTTGATGAGTATATCTACTATAACCATAATTGAGTTGTACCCACCTAGAACTGGAGGCAACCCAACAACAAAGTCCATGCTGATAAATTTCCACTTCAACTGAGGGATGTCGAGGGGTTGTAGCTTTCCATGCATCTTGACATGCTCTGCCTTGATGTATTGGCAAGACAAACATTTTGTGACATATTTGAGTACATCTCCCTTAAGTCTTTCCCAATGATAGCTCTTCCTGACCAAGTTGAGGGTCTTGGCATATCCTGGATGACCAAAGAAAGGGGAATCATGTGCTTCTCAAAGTATCTATTGTTTAAGTCTTTGGATCGAAGGAATACATAGTCTTGTCCTGAAGTAGACTAGGCCTTCTCATAACAGAGTACTCTTGGTATTTAACTTTGAGTTTGGGACTTTGGTCCTTTTCTAGGATGTCCTTTATTATTTTCTGATATTGTGGGTCATGTTTAGAGTCCTCCCTAGCCAATTCAAGGATAGGGTTGCATGGCATTAACACCATGGTGGCTAGTGATCTGGCCATCGAACGTTCCTTCATAATGAGAGAGTTGAGGAACACTTTACAGCTTAAGGCATCATCAACCACATTTTCCTTGCCAGGTATATACCTGATCTCAAAGTCATACTCTTGTAGCACCTCAATCCAGTGGCATTGCCTCATGTTGAGGTTAACTTGGAAGAAGATCCATTTGAGGCTCTTGTGGTCCGTGACCAAGGAGAATTTGTTGTCGAGCAAGTAGTGTCTCTAGAATTTGAGGGCATGAATGATAGCCAACAGTTCCAAGTCATGAGTAGCATAATTTTTATCATGGGTTTTTTTAACTTCCTTGAGGAATATGCCACAGGATGACCTTCTTGCATTAGTACTACACAACGTAGTGCAAGTGAGGAGGCATATGTAATAACTTTGAACTCCTTGCTCAAGTCTGGGAGCTTCAGAATTGGGATTGTCACTAAGATATGTTTGAGTTGGTCAAAGCTTTCTTGTTTAGTGGCTATCCACACTATGGAAACCTACTTCTTTAGTAGATTTGTGAGGGGTGGCACAACTAAGGTGTAATCTTTGATGAAGATTCTATACCATCCTGTTAGACTAAGAAAGCTACACACTTCCTTAATAGTGGTTGGTGGGGTCCATTCTTGTATATCTTTAACCTTTGTAGGATCCACAAAGATTCCCTTTTATAATACAATGAAGCCTAAATACTCAATCTATTGTTTGAGGAAGGCACACTTCTTCTTTTTGGCATAAAGCTTGTGTGTCCTCATGATTTCACGGACAATGCGAAGTTGAGGATCATGGTCTTCTTCTTTCTTGGAGTAGACTAGGGTGTCATCAAAGAAAACAAGTACAAACTCATCAAGGTATGGTCTAAAGATATCTTGCATTATCCTATTGAATTTAGCAGGAGCATTGGTTAATCCAAAGGACATTAGTGTGAACTCAAAATGACCATATTTGGTATTGAAATTTGTCTTTGGAATATCCTCATCCTTGATGCGAATTTGGTAATACCTTGACCTTAAGTCAATTTTTGAGAAGATTTTTTTCCCTTGTAGGTGATTGAGTAACTCATCTATCCTTGGGATAGGATATTTATTCTTGACGGTTACTTGATTTAGCCCTCTATAGTCGATGCATAGCCAGAGCGTTCCATTCTTTTTCTTCTAAAACAACACAAGAGCTCCCCATGGTGAACTACTAGGCTAAATTAACCCCTGATTTAAAAGTTGTTTGCTGCTCCTTTAATTCGATAGCTTTGGGAATAGACATTTTGTAAGGTCTATTTGCAACAAGTCAGGTCATCATAACATTCTCATTTATTCAAAAGAGGTATAAGCCTCAAGTACAATCATTTGGGAGAGATAGAGATAGGCTGGATAACTATTCAAAAGATACATCAAAGCCAAGATTCCTTATTGTATTCTTCTATAGGGACAGAGTAGGAATATGGTTTTGGGGAATGGATTCTCAGGAAGCGATAAGTCATGGGAAGTTCACGAAATTGTGGTGTTAACCCTCAGACAAACAAGGTGGAAAATCCAAAAAATCTAAAGCAGAAGACAAGGCCAAGGCAAAAGCGAAACGGAAGACGAAGGTGCATCAAGAAAAATATGGAAACACAAGGAGTGCAAAAAAGTCCTAAATCAAGGAGAAAGACGCACAAGAAAAAGCGCAAGTCAATACTTTTGTAAAAGAGCACAAGGCACACCATGATTTATTTTAAGAGTGCCATGCAAATTGTAAAGATAGATGGCCGGTAGGAAGGAAGCTAGGAAGATAGGAGGACAATGGGAAAAAGGGCCTAGGCCACGACCGGCCATGTAAAAAAGGGGATAAGGGGATGACCGCCCAAAAGGGATTTAGAGTTTTGTATATAATTTTGAAAAGTGAATGAGAAGTTCACTCTTGTGTGTGGCCAAAAGTAGCTCTCTTCTTCTTCTTCTTCTTCTTCTTCTTGCTTGCTTGCTTGAGCTTGTCCTTGAGAGAGGGAGTGTGAGAGTGTGAGGGAGTGAGTTTGCGAGGATGAGGGACCATGGTGGAGAAGCTCACCATCTTCTCCTCTCTTCCTCTCTTCTCTTCTCTTCTTTTGTCTTGCCCGCGGCAATGGAGCTTGGAGCGTGGAGCTTGGGGATGGAGCTCTCTTGAAGCTTGCACTTGGATTGTGGAGCTACCAAAGTGCTCGGGACAGAAGGCAACTCAATTGGGCATGGAGATAAGCTCACTACACTCGTAGAGATGGATAGCGCGTCAGCTATGTGAGAGGTAGCCATTAGTGCTCGGCTTGGAACGCTTGAACAATAAGCGGTCCGTGGGTCTTGGCAGTTGAGCTTGTGCTCGCCACTACATTTTGGTTCTTTTACCGAGACCAACGGATTCAAGCCTTGAGTGCTTGCACACTTCGAATCGAGCATTGAAGTAGGGTTTTTCACGAACTAGTACTTGAGGTAGATAGGTAGGAAGTGAGGGAGTTTGAAGAGGTATTCGATCTCCTTACCAAGTAGGTTTTTGGTTTTTTGGATTTGGAAAAGCATGTCGGAGTAGTGTAGGTATTTTTTTGTGTGATTTGGATGCATTAGGGTAGAGAAAAACACACAAAAACAAAGGAAAATAAGCAATAGGGTTTGTGCTATCATAACAGGGCATGAGGATTTGATTTGTTTGTCGATTTGCATTTTGGAGTTTATTTGCTATTAGAGGTATATAAAACTCTTCTCCCTTATCCATAGCTTTGATATGGAGGTGTGTGTGATATGCTGTGACCTGAATCGTGTGATTCGAGTGATTTATCATTGTGTTAGCCAAAATCGTACCATGTTCAGCCCGTTCGAGTAATGGCGATTCTGGGTCGAGTCCCAAAATCAGTCCTCGGCCCTCCTGTATTTCGCCATTCAGCCCACTACCACTTGGATGCCCACTACTCAGCCTGTCTGAATCCACCATTCAGACCGACTTGATATTCAACCCTCGGCCCACTATCACTCGGACAAGCTGACATTTGCCTCGGATGAACTCACCACTCAGACAAACTTTGCATTCGGCCCACCTGTAATTTGGAGAACCTGTCACGGCACACATTTTCTCTCCAATCTACTTGGGGGAGGTGCGGAGGGGGCTAAATATCATACACGATTTGAAGGACTGTTCATAGCCAAGTTTTGAGCTACTTACTCTAGATCTCAATCTAGTGATATATCTATGATGTGCTTTTGGCTCTATATGGTCTCTAGGTCAGTTTCAAGGCCTACAAGTTAAAATTTTGAAAAAAGTCCAAATTCGGCCCAATAGGTCCGAATTTCAAGGACCGAATGTCAAATTTGGCATGATGGCTCTACGCAAGCATAGATGCTCACTTGCAAAACAACAACCAAAAGCCCATACCCACCGAACAAAGATAAATAGAGACCCTAGAACCTCAATGGGCCAATCTAGCCAACAAGGGCAAAAAGGCCACACCACAAAAACATGTATAGGTTGCATTTGGACTGTGTCTAGTTAAAGTGAAATGCAACAACATCAAGCTACAACTGCAAGGATGACTAGACATGACAATCTTGACATGTTCCACCAAATAGTGTTGATTGTGGAAAGGAAACCCTCCTAGGAAGACTTTTCAAAAGGGTGACAAAGTGTGAGGCCGACTATGTAGCACAGAGGATACACTTGACACTACCGAGTGTGAGGATAATCACAACCTTTAGTAAGGGTGACCTCATCAAACCTTGAGGGAAAGACAAGGAACATTCTAACATGCCAGGAAAGGCTAGTGATGAGAGCAAGGACTTGTTGAAAGAGTTTATGCAAGTGCATATTGAATAGAGAGAACTAGTGATCGAGGCCATGCTTCAAACAAGAAGGTTAGGAGACAATACCAAGGACATGCTTTGGACTTACAAATATCATAGAAGACTACAAAAGAGGCCCAAGCCTTATAGACGAAGGTATCAATAGAGACCCAGCACAATGCCACGATGGATATCCAAAGCGTTGCTACGTGCTCAAGGGTATTACGAAGGTAACTGATGGATTTGGGTACCAAAACCCTCTACTAAACCACCTCTATCAGTTGAAGGCCAGGATGTATTAAGATCAAAGAAGCACAGGAGGAAATCTAAACGAAAAAATAAGTCTCGAGTCAAAAACATTGGAGTGACCGAGCCCCTCACAATTGAAATCAAGAAACCAAACAGGACTATTCGAAGGGTAGATCTTTAGCCTAGTGTGCTTAACAAGCGGATATTACATGTAATCATCGAGTGTGCACAAAAGCCACTAGTGCCCAAGGAGCCTTTGACTTCCCAAGAGGATAATGAGCACCACAAGCACAATATTTCTCGTGATAAGGCTAATTGCTTAATAAAACAATTGGTAGAGTCGTCTAATAGCCATGAGTAAATATTTCAGCCAGTGCCAAGTCCACCTAGGAGTCCCAAATCTCCTACACCTTCTTTCCCTAAATGGACACATGAAGCACAACAACAGTCATCAAGTGTAGCTCCTCAATCCTAATCTCTTTCTTCACCTAAGCTTCCAAATGTCCAAGAGGTGGGACATGACACCACCCTTAGCTCTCAGCTAAGGATATGCATGTGCAATCCAGTGTGACTAGCTCAATTGATGCTTGATCTGCATAAGTGAATGTGCAGAGGGCAACAAAAGACATGTCCACTTCTAATCTTCTTAAGGACTTGACATTGTAGTCTATCAATAATGGCTAGTCCATTGAACTAGCCGTTACTACTTCCAATCAAGAATCACAGCAGTCACAACCTTTGGCCGTGACGATGCCTCTTGCGGAACGTGTCCTTAGCAATTTATGTGTGGAAGAGGTGTCGCAACCAACATCCTTGACCACCTCCACCACTGCCAAAGCATCTAAAGCCTAGGCTTGAGGAGAAATCTCTCAAATATTTGTCCAAGGAGATAGCGTATCTGACCAATGAACCAGAGATGAAGTGCTTGATGAAGCTTGATCACAAGCTGATAGCCATCACACGTGCATACGTCCATGTGGACATGGAAAGGCCAACACTAGAGCACACGAATCTCATAGCTGAACCCTTGACTTGGGATGAGCAACAACATGTTTTCTCTCGCTATGAAGCTATTGCTGAGGAAGTCATAAAGGACATCCCAAAGGCCATAGCTAGAGAATTGCACTTCATACCCTCACTCTATATTGCCCAATGTGAGACAAACAAGGAAAAGCTCAAAGCAATCAAACGAAAAAGGAAAGGAAAAGGCAACTTTGTGTAGAAATGGCACTCCAATCAAAGTTTGGTAGCCAAAATTGGCCACCGACTAATGACACTCGCTGAGCAAAGGAAAGCCATTTGGACACCAATACATGATCCCACGTACATTGGCCCAACCTCATAACGAGTATTGGCAGTGGTCCATGAGGTCTAGCTTTTTGCCACTGTCCAAAAACATCCCTTGTATGATAAACTGCTTCTAGAAGAAGATCTACATGTGGCTAGCAGGCTAGGAGTAGGGAGCATGGTTCTTGATGTTAGCACATATGTCTTTTGACTCACTCAAGGCCCTACAATCCTAGATCTCTATGCTTCCCATCAATACAACCCTGACTTATTTAGCTGGTTCTGTCCAGCCTACATGACAAGAACCCTAAACTATCTCTTGGTTCTACACTAGAGTCACCTAAACCTCCTGAGCAAGAGAAAAACAACTCTAAACACAACACCTGCACTGATAAGAAGCAATAGAGGCATGTTCCAACAATGGGTAAGAAGAAGAGCCTAGTACAAATGCCTGACTAGGAGCAACCGACCAGGAGCAACTGCCAATGCAATCGGATGAGGGGCTAAATAAAAGAGAATTGACTAAAGAGCTAAATTCTCCACAAAGAGAGGCAGTTGTACCGTTAGAACCTAGCGAGGTTGTTTAGGAAGCCACAACTATGTCCCATGAGGACACACTAGAGAAAGAGAATGTTGAGGCCCAACCAAGCACATCAACGACTAACCTAGTTCAAGGTCTTGATTCTTCAAGGGATGCAGCTTGATTGCCTAAGAAAAATAGGAGAAAAGAATGAAAACAACAACGATAGTTGCAAGTGGCTGTAGACACCAAGAAGATTGAGACCAAGAGTGCCGAAGAGCTAAGGAATAAAGCATCGAGTCCACCCACTAAGGAACTCATTGCCATCTCTCTTAACAGTGGTGAAAACGCAGACACGTCCATGTGTTCTGATAAATCAAAGTAACCATTACCATCAACGGTTGCTTACAATATGGAATCCATCGACATGAGAACTTACATTGACCAATCAGGAGTGGATACAACATTGTCACAATAGGTTGACAAAAGTATGCCAGTCACCTCCAAGGAGAACCATGACACAATAGCAGCAAAGCCTCGGGAGAAACCTAATAACCCCGAGGACATAAAAAATCCTAGCATTGACCAATCTTGCTCATCTAGGCCTAAGCCCCCAACTATGCTAAAACTTAGGGAAAATCCCAAAACCTTGCATGAAATAGCAACCAAGCAAGCCCTCATTGAACATAGAAGTATCACAAAATTCTTAATTGAGTTGGATGCTATACTCAAATTATCCACATGTGTCTACATCCTTGCAAACATGGGCACATTCCCTAAGGAGCAGCTTGAGGAATACTTGTCATATCCTCTATCCTTGGAAGAGTAGGAATATCTTAATGACCACTATGATAAGCTCCTATATGAATGCATGCAACTCATCTCTGATGAGGAGGCCGACAAACTACACCTAAGTATGACATTCAACGAAGCACTTTGCCAACCAAATCTCTTAGAGATAGAGCAACTAAAGTGACAATCAAAGTGTCCAAGTCAATTTGAAAAATATTGGTTTGAAAACCATGCTACGATGGTTGACTTGGAGCCCAAATTATGACAGTCCTAGAGGAGCGATTGGCTCCTGAGTTCTACAATTGGTTTTTATCCTCACGAAGTGACATGGATTTCTAAATATGTATATAAATAAACAAAGTGTTTTGTGACTCTGTATAGATAATACAAAAAAAAAAAGCAAAGCCAACACACACACAAGCAATGATAATCAAGCGTAGGTGATATGCATCCAAGTCAACACTATGGGATTCAGATAAGTGATGTCTTTTTGAGCTACACCTGCTTATTATGATTGAAGCATGTGACTTGCATATACTCTCACGAGTTGTAAAGTGAATGCAGGACGACACAGGTCTTTGTACGAAAGTGTTTAATGTCCAAGTCCCCATAAGACCACCAACCCCACAAAGAGCCATTATAGAAAAAGTTATAAAAATACTAAGAATAAAGAGCCATGACGGAAGCCCCGTTGTTGAAATAGAAAATCACCCCTGCAAATAAAGCACACATTACATTTAAGCATCGTCCAAAGCATAGTCATTGGCTAATCTCTCTTTCTTGGCCAAACTCTACATCTAGTGGCTCACTGCAGTTGCCACCTCAATTGTACCAATGACTCACATGTTACAATGAGGTTTGGAAAATCTCAAGTGTATCTCTCCATCTCAATAGTTGTTCCTCTAGCAGTGAGGCTAGTAACACAATCATCCTTGTAATATTCATTTTTCATAGCCTTTGGATCTCGGCATTTCTTAGTCCAAATGAAATGCCAATCGCCTCAATGTATTGCGTTGGTTTGATTCATTTTATTTTTTTTAAAAAGGAGAGCAAGGAAAAAAAATAGAGAAAACGAAAAGAAAAGAAAAGAAAAAAGTACTCACGATCACAGCACAACACCTAGGGGTTCTTAAATTAGGTATGTCCAGTGACCTTGTTCGGTTGGCTCCATCCCTAATCCCCTAGCCCTTTTACACATCCCTCACAATTGTTCAAGGCACATCAAGGGTAGGACATACCTAGGGAGCTCGTCTTGCCTATGGTTAGACCTGTCACCCTGAACCATTTGCACAATTCTTTTTTGCACTCCATCTCAGTGCCATTGCAATCAATAGTGGTAAGCAAGGCATGGAAGACCATGGAAAGTACATTGTACTCTTCAACCACTACAAGTAGCCACCAACTACCAAAGCTAATGCATCAATGAGCTCAATTATGCTACATCGTGTTATCAAAATCACAAATGATGTCTCAAGAATCCTTCAAGTGTACTTCTCCTCAACATTGATAATTTTTCCCACCCCATCAAACCCTTGCTTCATCCACCCATTGCTACGAGGAACCAGACCAGCAGCCTTCTAACTATGTAATTTCTAAGTATGCACGTGCACTCACATAATATCTACACCACAATATATATACAGTTTGGGTCCTCAAGTGTAGGACAATACTCTCAACTTGCTTAGAGTTTGACTTGTCTCCCAAACTAATCAAACTACATCTTGTGCACAATAAGAAGACTAGCACTACCCCCAAGGAGAGACCACATATTAAAGGTTTTCAATTGCAGGTATTGCAGAATCCAATGAAAGTACCATCAGCTCTTCATCAACACTCAACTCTGAATTCTTATCCTTTATCATCCTACAAGCCCACCAAAAAATCCTCGCCTGCCCCAACGTCCCTAGAACATCAACACTTGTGCCAACCCATGAGTGCAACTCCCAACAAAAATTGGCCCTATCACCAAATTCAACAACCATATCACCAACCATTTAGGCCAACAAAGTGTCACCAACCACCTTCATTTGCACCACCACCAAAACTCCAAAGTTGCAATCCCAGTAGTCCCTTTCAACCACGTCTTTGGTGCATGCCAAAGCCTGCAACCTACGACGGAGAGTGCCATGGGACTGGCACTCATCTAGGAGGGGGTAATGTTAATCCTCAGATGAACAAGATGGAAAATTTGAAAAATCTAAAGTAGAAGACAAGGCCAAGGCAAAAGCAAAATGGAAGATGAAGGCGCACAAATAAAAATATGGAAACACAAGAAGTGCAGAAAAGTCCTAAATCAAGGAGAAAGGTGCACAAGAAAAAGTGCAAGTCAATACTTTTGTAAAAGAGCGCAAGACGTACCATGATTTATTAGAGTGTCGGGATCTCACTTGCCGTGCAAATTGTAAAGGTAGAGAGAGAGAGAGAGAGAGAGAGAGAGAGAGAGAGAGAGATAGAGAGAGAGAGAGAGAGAGAGAGAGAGAGAGAGAGAGAGATAGAGAGAGAGAGAGAGAGAGAGAGAGAGAGAGTCACTACGCTATACCTAGGGGTCATTGATGGACTAGCTCCATCCCTAATGCCATGGCTCTTTTGTACATTCCCCCATACTTTCTCAAGGCACATCAAGGGTAGGACATACCTAGAGAGCTTATCTCACGTATGGTTAGACATGACACCCTGAATTACTTGCACTTTCCTTTCTTGATTTCACTTAAATACCAAAAAAACAAGGTGGAAAGACATAGCAAGGAGAAATAATTCTCTTTAATCACTATATGAAGCTACAACTATTAAATACCTTTATCCTTAGGCCATTTGGCTATAGTACATCTTTTCCAATATATTGACAATGTCCTCAAGACCCCCTTCTTCAAGTGCATTTTCATCAGCACCACATATTTTTTCCACCTATTGTATCCCCTTGCTTCATTGACAATACTACTAGGAGGAACCAAAATGATTGTCTTCTAACTAAGTAATGCTTAAGTGTACACATGCACTCACATAATATTTTCACCAACCTATTCACACCTTGTGTTCTTAAGTGCTGGAGTGGAAAACACTCTAGGCTTGCTTGGAGTTCAAGCTATCTCCCAAATGACCAGCACATATCCTATGCACACAAAGAAAATTAGTAAATTTTCCTATGGAGATATTGCATGAGAAATATTTCAATTGCAGATATGAAAGATTCCAAGGACCCATATATCCTCAGCTCTTCTTCAATGCACCTTCAATCTTTGACCCACCATCAAAACTCACTAGGCAAATCTCAAGAATACCCTAAACTTCAACAACCATGTCACTCTACCACCACTCCAACCACAACTTACCTTGTACTACCAAGAAACTTCTGTTATCAACAACCTGAAGGACTCCTCTCCAACTATCCCTAGCATCCTTGTATTTGGTGTAAGGCTAGTGAAAGAATGCCACCTATAATGGTGAGTGCCATGGGATTGACACTTGTCTAGGAGGTGGATAATGTTAACTATAAGAAGCATTGCACAGAGATGGAGTGTAATATCTTGTCATAAATGAAATATATTTTTTGGATTGTACCATAAAAATTCAAAGATCATTGCTTGCAATGTGCACAAAGCAATTGCACAATGAAATCACAAGGTAGTTACTTTAGTTGTATTATGTTGCCATGTAAATTTGCAAGTTGGGCTTGATCATGTGCAATTTGTAATAGTAGCAAAGACTCTCAAGGAAAATGTGAAAATGTTCTATTCTATTCTTACCATAGGAAAATCATGTTATAGGAGTGATAGATCTTATGGCCACAAAAAGGACTAGATGCCCAAGGGCGACTGGAAAATCCTAATCCTAAGATGGCGCATTTAAAGGATGAGAAGAAACAAAAAAGTCTACTCTTGTATGTGCAAGCTTTGTGTAATCACCTTTTTTCTTTTCATTGTGAGAGAGGGAGAGAGTGAGAGTTTGAGAGAGTTGAGAGAATGTGTGTGAGTGTGAGGGACCATGTGGATGAAGCCTCCTTCTTTCTCTTGAGCAATCTTTGACGTGTATGATCATGCTTATTCCTGTTGAGATGGCAAGCTCAAGATGTGCATACATTGATGATGGAATACCTAGTTAGATGGGTCTATACATCTATACTTAGCACGTTGGTGGTCATTATGACTCTAACATGGTCATTGACTTATTAGTTATTATATTTGGTTTATTACACCTATCTATAGCTAGCATAGTTATAGGTCTAGTCAATTAGTAGAGTCAGCTGTTATACAATATTTGACTTAGTAGGCTACTTTCCTTTATGTTGTATCTTATCTATACTGTGTGTACATTGTATTGTGTGAAAAAGAATAAGAAAAAACTAGCAAGAAAATGTTTTGGCCTCTATCTCTCCTCTTGTGCTCTTAAGTGAGCTTTCTCTTGTGTATATGGTATGTATTTAGTGCAACAGCTCAAGCAAGTCCCCCCACCACATGAGTCTTGACATTGTATCAAAGCGATACCATTAAGAGAGGCTAGTTTTGAAGGCTAAAATGAAGCAAAAGAAGAAAGGATTCAAGCAAGTAAGCAATGGGTAAGAAGCTCTCTCATTCTTTCACTATTTCTCTTAGAGATAGTGCTTATAGATGTACCAAAAGCAAGGTAGAGTGAAAATTTCTAAGGACATTTCAAGCCCTGTTTTAGACCTACAAGATTGCAAACAAGTCTTAGAGTATATTGTGATTTTGGTTGTGTTTTCTAAAAGTGAATGCACAGGTTACAAATTTTGAATCTATAAGTTCTGAGGTGTTTACTAGGAAGCAAAAACAAGTTTTATTTACAAACATGTTGCAGATCATATGTATTGTTGAGTAGTCACAGTGAAAAAGGTTGCTTAGTGTATTGATGTGCATTTGTTGGTGAATGGATGCAAAAGACTTGCATGTTGTTTTGTATCAATTTTGTAATGGTAAAGAATAGTGGAAACCCCATCATTGAGAAGATGGACTAGAACAACTACCCATCAATGAATTTTTGTATATCAAACTTTCTTATTGAAAAATGCCTCTTTGAGTTTGTTTCAGGTGGTGAAGAAAAGGAGCAAGAGCTAAGTGACCCTATGACTGTAGATGAATTGAGGATGAATTAAAGGAGTGGAAAGAATGGAATGCAAAAGACAAAAATGTGTGTATTGGTTATCTACAATCATTGATAATACTATTTTGGGGCATATAAAAAATATAGAAAGTTTACATGTAATATGGACCACATTTGAAAATATGTCTTCTGTGAATACAAAGGCATGAAAGTTTCAGCTTAAGCAAGAGCTGAATACTTTGAAGAAAGGAAAAATATATGTTAATGAGTATGTTTTGAAGGTGAAGAGCATTGCACATGCTTTGGTAATGATTGATGCAATGCTTGATGATGATGATTTAGTATCATCTAATTTGGGTAGTCTTGATGAAAAGGGTTGAAAATTGTTTGTTACTTTTGTGAATGTACGGAAGCCATTTCTTGATTTTGATGAGTTGGTCACTCTCATGATAACGAAAGAGATCAACATGCAAGCTAAATCATTAAAAAGAAGTGGTGAATATATCCAAGCATTCTACTCCAATCCAGGGAGGGGACATGGTAGGTCCTCTTCAAGAGGCCATGGTATGGGACATGTTGGTAATAACCAGCAAAATAGGTTAAATCAACAATTCAATGAAATGCAAGTTTCAAGAGGTTGTGGAAAATTTAGAGGCAAGGGGAGCTCTAGAGGAATAGGTGGATGGAAGAACAAGGGTTTTGGGAATTTTGATATTGTTTGTTATTATTGTGGCAAAACAAGTCATATTGCAACCCATTCTTATGCTAAGAAGGATGATATTTGCAGTGGTAAATTGTAACAAGGAAAATATGCATTGTCTTCATGATAGAATGAAGAAAAAAATGAGTATATGTTTGTTATGCAACATATGATGAATGTTGTTATAAGAAAGAGGATACATAATGATGAGTGTTATGTTGATTCAAGTACATCTAATCATATGACTATCCATGTTGAATGGTTTAGAGAGATGGATGATTTATAAGATCCATGTTATGTGTAGATAGGTGACGATTCATGCCATCCAATTTCACACATTGAAAATTTTTCCTTGACCTTGCATGATGGTTAGAAAAAGAGCATGTCAAATGTATAACATGTTCCATACATCACAAAGAATTTAGTATCAGTTGGTCAAATGGTAGAGCAAGGACAATGGGTTTAAATTAATATAAAAGATTACTTTGTATGAAGATTTTAATGATAAGTATAAGTTGGTCACAAAAGGAAGTAGAGTTGGTCACATGTTTACTTTAGATGTTGGAATTCCTACTATAAATACTACTATATATGCTAAATGAAAGAGAGTTGCAGACATTGAAATATGACAAAAACATCCTAGACATGCAAATGTGCAAAGGCTAAAATGATGCCAGGAGGCATATTTCACGGTGGATTCCGTGCCACGGTGGATTCTGTGAGGTTTTACGGTGGATTCCGTAAACTTTGATGACCGGGGCTCATACACAAAGAGGATTCTTTGTGCGAGAAGTTGATGGGGACGCCTGTCCTTTTCGGGCGTTTCATTAATTTAGTGTGTACATGGGTGATTCCATAGCGGGTGATTCCGCAAAATACATATTAAATTAATAAACGTTTATGAGTTTAGAGTGTGCACTCGTAATAAATTAAGGTTAGGATTTATTTCTAACAAGTTGATTTATTTATGTAGCTGAAGATTACTAGGTATTCACTTTTGTCAGTTTAATTGTATTATTTTACTAACGATTGTAAATGCTTCAGTTGATATGTAGAGATAGTAGCAGTGGCGAAGGAAAGCATTGGAGTCTAGCGAGTATTCGACCTATGGATTATATTTTGATAGGCGCCACGCCTATATTTTGTTATGTCTATTGAGGCATTGATTATTTATTATTATTTTGTATGCGCCTATGCGCACGGATATGTTATTTCTATTTGGACATTGTGTTGGGTGTGCCAGACTCTTTGGGCACCGTCCATTAGCTTTATTTCTATTTTTGTAAAAGCAAACTCAAAAGCTAAAAGCTTGATATTTTTTTTAAATTGGGCTATTATTGAGCATGAAGATGGAAATATACATAAAATACATGCTTTGTGAAGTGCTCACATAAGGCATGGGGGGAGATTGAACCCAATTGGTCTCTTGCTCTTGTCGTTCATGCTTTTTACATTGTAATTTGTGCAAAAAGGTAGAGTTCATTATTCTTGGGGACCTTCCGGGATTCACTACGTGAGCATACAGCGACCGATCTGCGCATCAGTGGTATTAGAGCGGAGCTGAGATCAAGAGCTTCCAATCGCTACCCATCTCGTGCGAAGGCGGAGCTCCTGGAACGATCGGGCTCTACGGTCAATCTCGTCGCAAACCGTCGATATAGGCAGACTTCTGGCGATCAAGAACCCCTGTTTCTGTCATCAGATCGCGAAGGACTAGGCAATACAGGCGGAGGACCACTCCCTCATCTCCATCATCAAGTCGTCAAACAGAGAGATAAGTAACAAATCCCAAAATTCAAATATCTCAAATATTCAAACACTAAAGCTTCAGAAGCTTAGTTTAAGCTTTAAGGAAGCTCAAAGCTTCAATTTTTTCAACGAGGTATCAGAGGGGCTGCCGAATTTTTCGCCACCTGGAAAAAAACGGTCCCCCCTCCCCACGAAATCCGTTGATTAAGCTTTTTAAGCTTAATCCATTAAGCTAAACCAATCAAGCAACACAAGTCATCTCCTGCAAGTCATCAAACTCCAGGTCCCGCACCTCAGAGATCAAGTTCTGCAAGTCATCTGTGATCAAGTTCTGCAAGTTCACTAAGTCGGCTAAGTTCTGCAAGTTTGCAACTCTGCAAGTCACATAAGTCTGCAACTCTGCAAGTCAGACTAGTCAACTGGAGTCAGAACTAACTTGTGCTTAAAACTCCTAGAAGGGCTGTTCCTGCGCAGAAACTCCGAACTGCAAAGTTGTTCGTTGGAAGGTATTCTACCCATACGCAGATTTGCTGAAGCATTTTCAGCATATAAAGAAGGAAAAATCGCAGATTTTTTGAAGATTGAGAAAGAAATACCCAAAAACACATAAGCCTTGTAACCCCGAATTTAAGCTACGCTCATCCCGCTAACCTGATTTTGAGTGAGAAAGGTCTTTTGAGTTTTACAAGAATGACAAAACCACATATGGATGATCTTATGGCTGAAGACGACCTACCTGAGCCTATGATGGAGCAAAAGCTAGACTTAATCATGATGCAATTGGAAGAAGAACGAAAGGCTAGGCAAGCATTGCAAGCGCAATTGGCAAAATTACAAAGAGCGTCTACCGACAAAGAAGAACCTCAAGCTGAAGATTTGATTCGACGTACCATCGACGCCACTCTTGAAGCTCAAACCATTCGCAAGGAATCAAAGATAAGTAAACGAAGTTTCAAATTTCGTACTTTCAATGGCATACGAGAAGGAAAGACTGTTCTAGCATTCATTAGTCAGTTTGATGACTATTTCTATGAGGAAACTTATCCAGAAAAAGAATAATACATATCGTATGTGTATTGACTATCGAGCTTTAAATAAAATCACTGTAAAGAATAGGTATCCCATTCCTAGAGTTGATGACCTTATGGACAAACTCCAAGGATCTTCTATATTTAGTAAAATTGACCTTAAGTCTGGTTATCATCAGGTGAGGCTAGATAAGTCTGACATATTCAAGACTGCATTCAGAACACAGTTTGGTCATTACGAATTCTTAGTCATGCCATTCGGATTGACTAATGCACATGCTACCTTTAGTAGAATGATGAACCGTATCTTTTTGAAATATCAGTATTGTGTAATTGTTTTCTTTGATGATATTTTGGTGTTTAGTCAAAATGAGAAAGAACATTATGAGCATTTGTCATTAGTTTTTCAGTTATTGAAAGAAAATCAAATGTATGCAAATCCTGAAAAGAGTGAATTCTTTAAGACAGAAATTGAGTATTTAGGTCATATTGTATCATCTGATGGAATTAAAGTTGATCCTAAGAAAATTGATGCAATATTGAATTGGCATGTTCCTAAAAACGTGCATGAGTTACGCTCATTTCTTGGTCTTGCTAGTTTTTATAGAAAGTTTGTACGTAATTTTTCATTACTTGCTTTACCATTAACCCAACTTCTCAAGAAAGGAATTGTTTATCAATGGACCGAAAATCAACATAAATCCTTTGACTTACTGAAACATGCATTAACCAATGCCCCTGTTCTACAGTTGCTTGACTTTAATAGACCATTCTTTCTAGTAGTGACCGATGCTAGTGGATCAGGAATAGAAGCTGTACTTATGCAAGACAATCATCCTATAGCATATTCTAGTTGTAAGCTGAAACCTTCTGAGCTGAAATATTCCACATATGACAAAGAACTATTAGTAGTTGTACAAACATTAAGACAGTGGAAACACTACTTAATGGGTTCAGAATTTATGATAAAGACCGATTAGCAAAGTATTAGACATTTACTTAGCCAACCCCAAATTTTTGACCGTCATATCAAATGGGCTTCCATCATTCAAAGTTTTCATCCTATCATTCAATACCAACCTAGAAAAGAAAATGTAGTGGCTGATGCATTGAGTAGAAGACCTGCAATTCATAATATTTCTGTCATATCTTTTGATTCTTTGATTGCTATGAAAGATACATATCACCAGGATATTACTTTTCATTCTAATTGGAATAAATTAGTTCAAAATAATTTCATTCATGTTGATTCATTGTCATATAATGATGGATTTATGTTTTATGAAAAGAGACTGTGTGTTACAATTCCATTCCAATCTTTTGTTTTGAATGAAATTCATTGTCCCCCATATCAAGGTCATAGAGGTATCATATCTACATTACGTATGTTAACTGAAGATTTTTATTGGCCGCATATGGATGCAAATGTATCTAACTTCGTTTCTGAATGTTTGATTTGTCAAAGAGTTAAGAGACATCATGGTAAACAGTATGGATTACTTATGCCTTTGTCTATTCCATCTAAACCTTGGGAACAAATTTCTATGGATTTCATTACTGGTTTACCAAATACTAAATCTAACCATGATATGATTTGGACAGTTGTAGATAGATTTAGTAAACAAGCATATTTCATTCCATGTAAGAAAACTTTAACAGCATCACAAGCAGCACAATTGTTTTTGAAAACTGTTTTTACTAACCATGGATTGCCAAAAGTTATCATTTCAGATCGTGATTCTAGATTTTGTAACAATTTTTGGATTACACTGTTTGCTAATCTAGGCACAAAGATTGATTTCTCATCTGCATTTCATCCAGAAACTAATGGACAAATAGAAGCCACAAATAGCACCATTCTAGATCTTTTATGTACATATACTATCTCTAAACCTCAGACATGGGACACTCATTTGCATTTATTATAGTTTGCATATAACAATACACCACACACATCTACAAAGAAAGCACCGTTTGAAGTCATTTATGGATATAGATTATCTACACCTGTTGCATCTTTGTCTAATAGAATTCAGAGTGCTGATGATATTGCTAGTATGCATAGCAGTATATTTGATGAGGTTAAAGATATGATTGCTAAAGCCCAGCAATCATATACCAAACAAGCCAACAAGAAAAGACAAGCCATGAATTTCAAAGTTGATGATTATGTTTGGCTAAGAATAGAAAAACGTAGACTGCAAAGTGTAGATAGACATCCAGTTGTCAAACTAGCTCCTAGATTCTATGGACCATTTAGAATCATTCATAAAATTAATGATAATGCATTCAAGTTAGAATTACCATCTCATTGGAAAATTCACAATACATTTCACATTAGTTTATTGAGACCATTTAGAGGCCAATTACCTGTCCACCCTGTTTATGAAAACCCACCTTTATTAGAGGAAGAGACTGAAATACTTGAACCAGAAGCTATCATAGACACTGACTTTATGACCACTAGAACTGGCCGAAGGTATTCTAGATATCTAGTAAAATTTAATAACCATCCTATAGAGGAAGCACAATGGATGCACGCTAGAGACTTAAATGCTTTCCCCACTCTGTTAGCTCCACATTGAGCTAATAGCAATTGAGGTCAATTGCTATCCCACCCCGGGGGTATGATGCCAGGAGGCATATTTCACGGTGGATTCCGTGCCACGGTGGATTCCGTCAGGTTTTACGATGGATTCTGTAAACTTTGATGACCGGGGCTCATACACAAAGAGGATTCTTTGTGCAAGAAGTTGATGGGGACGCCTGTCCTTTTCGAGTGTTTCATTAATTTAGTGTGTACATGGGTGATTCCATAGCGGGTGATTCCGCAAAATACATATTAAATTAATAAACGTTTATGAGTTTAGAGTGCGCACTCGTATTAAATTAAGGTTAGGATTTATTTCTAACTAGTTGATTTATTTATGTAGCTGAAGACTGCTAGGTATTCACTTTTGTCGGTTTAATTGTATTATTTTACTAACGATTGTGAATGCTTCAGTTGATGTGTAGAGATAGCAGCAGTGTGGCGGAGGAAAGCATTGGAGTCTAGTGAGTATTCGACCTATGGATTATATTTTGATAGGCACCACGCCTATATTTTGTTATGTCTATTGAGGCATCGATTATTTATCATTATTTTGTATACGCCTATGCGCACGGATATGTTATTTCTATTTGGACATTGTGTTGGGCGTGCCAGACTCTTTGGGCACCGTCCATTAGCTTTATTTCTATTTTTGTAAAAGCAAACTCAAAAGCTAAAAGCTTGATATATTTTTATAAATTGGACTATTATTGAGCATGAAGATGAAAATATACATAAAATACATGCTTTGTGAAGCGCTCACACAAGGCATGGGGGGAGATTGAACCCAATTGGTCTCTTGCTCTTGTCGTTCATGCTTTTTACATTGTAATTTGTGCAAAAAGGTAGAGTTCATTGTTCTTGGGGATCTTCCGGGATTCACTACGTGAGCATACAGCGACCGATCTGCGCACCATAAAATTAATGAAATCTCCAAAGGGTTAGTTATAGGGTTGCCTGCTCTTGAAGTTACATAATTTCATAAAGTATGTGAAGTATGCCAATTTAGTAAGCAAGAAAGGCAACCTTTTTTGCATGATAGAGATATGAGAAAAACTATACCTAATCTTTTTCATACAGATGTTTGGGGACCTAGATAGAACATATCGGTGGCAGTAAATATTTTGTCATATGTATTGATGATTATTTAAAAAAGCTATGGGTATATTTCATGAAAGAAAAGAGTGATGTATTTGAGCACTTCAAAACTTTCAAGGTTGCTATTGAAATAGAAACATGCTTGAAAGTTGTGACTTCTTGAGGTCTCATGGAATAAAGGGATAGTTTACTTGCAAATATATCCCATATCAAAAGAAGGTTACAAAAAGAAAAAATAGGCATATTGTAAAACTTGCACATGCATTAATGGTTGAAAAAAATATGCCAACATATTTTTTGTGTAAAGTTATTTATACTATTGTCTATATTATGAACACAACCGCCATAGTTGTAGTTCATGGAATGACCGTTGAAGAATGCCTTATAGGTACAAGAAGCCTAATGTGTCACACTTGAAAGTGTTTGGTTGTATTGCATATGTTCATATGCCAAATGAGCTGCCAAAGAAGCTTGATCCAAAGGCTAAAAAATGTATTTTCATTGGATACTCTTTAGAATAGAAAGGGTATTGTTATTATAACCCTATTATAGGTGAGTTCATAGTGAGCGTGGATGTTATTTTTTATTAAATGAGTAGTTGGTATGTATCTAGTGGTGATGCATTAGAGGATGATGATGATCATGATAGTTATATGTAGAAAGAGAAGCAAGAATTACGGAGCCTTAGTGGACCAAAAACATCATCGGGTACCACATCTATAGCTAGTCTTTAGTTTGGGAGACCAAGGAATAGTCCCATATCTTTAGGTGCATCTACTAGTATTGCAGGTAAATACAAAAGAAAGTAGAAAGTGTCAAATGGTAATAATGCATCTACTAGTCATTTGGGGTTTGATGGAGATTCTAGTGGTTTAGAGAGTTTGGATGATGAGCTTGGCATTCCTTCAGTTCAAGACACCAATTGTACAAAGGGTACATGGTAATGTAAAGGCTCCATTGAGTGATCCAGTGGTACATAGGTTGTCTAGAAAGGTTACATACCCTATTAAAATATTTATTTTTGAATGTTAAGCATCTCACCATTATGCATATATGATAAAGATGGTTGAGGATGTTGAGCCCACTTGTTTTGAGGATATTGTTGGTAATGTTCATTAGGATGCAACAATGGATGAGGAGATGGCTCCATTAGACACCAATAAGACTTGGGATCTAATGTCATTGCCTAAGGGCAAGAAAGCTATTCGTTGTAAGTGGGTCTACAAAATCAAGCATAATGCAGATGGTTCTCTTAGTAAGTATAAGGCTAGACTAGTTGCAAAAGGCTATGCTTAAATATATGGCATAGATCATAAGGAGACATTTACTCCAATTGCTAGGATGGCAACAATTAGATGTGTGAGTACTTTGGCAGTAGCCAAGGATTGGAGTTTGCAACAAATGGATATAAAGAATGCCTTCTTGCATAGTGAATTGCAAGAAGATGTGTATATGGAGTAGCCAATAGGTTATGAGGATTTAGAGTATCACACATATGTGTGCAGGTTAAAGAAGGCACTCTATGGTTGAAGCAAGCACCTAGAGCATGGTCTGACAAGATTGAAAAGTATCTTGTTAATATTGGCTTTTATGTTTCTGATATTGATCACTCACTTTAAGTGAGAAAGGGAGATGTAGGTTTGGTCATCATAGCCATCTATGTGGATGACTTGATTATTACATGTGAGAGTGATAATGGGATTGTTGAAGTTAAGAACCTTTTGAAGAAGAAGTTTGAGATGAAGGATTTGGGTGAGCTAAGATACTTTCTTGGTATTGAGGTGATTAGATGTGATGATGGTATATGGCTGTCCCAAAGGTAGTATGGATTGGATATGTTGTCCAAGTATGGTATGACAATGTATAAGCCTCTTTTAGTGCCACTAGAGCAAAATGTGTAGTTGAATATTGATCTTGGAGATGAGATAGAAGACCCTACTATATTCAAGAAGATAGTAGGGAGTCTAATTTATATGACTATCACAAGGCCAGACTTGAGTTATAACACATTGAGGTGCATTACCACTTTATGAGAGAGAAGGTACTTGTAGGAGAGATTTACTTGGTATATGTTAGCACACAAGATTAGATAGCTGAAATTTTCACAAAAGCATTGGGTGTAGAGAAGCTTCGAAAATTTCAAAGCTTACTTGGAGTTGTAGAGCTATAGTTGAGCTTGAGGGGGAGTGTTGAGATAGCAAGCTCAACACGTACATACATTAATTATGGATCACCTAGTTAGATGGGTCTACACATCTACACTTCGCACATCAGTGGTCTTTATGACTCTAACATGGCCATTTACTTATCACTTACTATATTGGGTTATTACATCTCTCTACAGTTGGTATAGTTATAGCGCCAGTCAATTAGTATAGTCATTTATGCACTGTTTGACTTAGTAGACCACTTTCCTTTATGTTGTATCTTATTTATACTTTGTCTACATTGTATTGTGAAAAGAAAAACTAGCAAGAAAACATTTTGGCCTCCATCTCACCTCTTGTGTTCTTGAGTGAGCTTCCTCTTGTGTGTATGGTGTAAGTTTGGTGTAGCGTCTCGAGCAAGTTCCCCCACCACGTGATTTCCTGGCATTCCTTTCATACTAAGGTCATAGAGGGTTGAGAATGAAAGGAGCGCATTCATGGATCTTGGAGTTTTGTAAGAGCATCCTTCATGCTTGAGGAAAGGCCATGCAAGTTCACTACAAACAAATCTTGGTATTCATAATGCGTGTGAGAGGCTAGGCTAGAGATAGTTTTGTGGTTGAACAAGGGTGTCCAAAGTCTCAGAGTTGGGGCATTTAGTATTTGATTGAAAGTTTGGGTCATCAAATTATGAGGTTCTCTCATAAGCTGTTAAATTTATCAAGTTAAGTTCACTTGAAGTGAATTTATAAGGAAGATTAAAGTTTATGGCTAATATCAAATGATGTTGAACTCTTTTACGCTCATTACTAAAACTCGATTCAATGTTTTGAACAATGTCTAGCATTCAATGTTGGCATGTCTTGTTAACCATATTGCTTTATACTAAACATTGTGAGACACACTCATAACTTTCTTAAATATTATCTCAACTACATTGGAATCACTAGCGAGTCTAGTACTCCATCTTTCCATACTAGTAACATTGATGATTGTCCATGTCCCTTGGTTCTTAGAGTCCCTATGTTGAAACCTCTTCTAGAAAATCTAAATTGGGATCTTCATCCCCTAAATATAAATTTGGAGATCTCCCTTATGAGATATTTTGAAATAATAAGGGCATCCCCAAGAAATTGGCTTCATCAATTCAAGATGTGAATTGATGAGGTGAATTTAGTCCTTGATGGAATTGATGGGACAACGACCTATGGGGAACATACATATAAGGTTTGAAAATTTGGATTAGAAGCCTTCTAGTGTGAAATTTAATTGACATAAGCTAAAGAAAGAAGACTATCTTCACTCTAGAAGACATTTGCTAAGAGCCTTCTGGTGTGAAATTTGGATTAGGAGCCTTCTAGTGTGATATGCAATCAACACAAGCTATAGAAAGAAGAGTACCTCCACTCTAGAAGACATTTGCTAGGAGTTGTAAGAAGTCAAAGAGAGGAAAATGAGAGGGTGTCTGGAGGCTCAAAGGTTGCTTGATTGAGGAGAATAATTAACATTAAACCAATATAAAGAGAGTAGCCAAGAAAATCTTGGAGATAATGTAGAAGATACAAAGACTAAAAGATACAAAGTTTGATTAAAAGATACAAACATGGCTCTATCCACCAATGTGCTTCCACTATGAAGCTTAGATAGCGATTTAAACATATGATAGGAGAAGAGCTTAAGACTAGCTAGAAGAACTTTGATTAGGTGAAAGATAGATTAATTATGGCTTTGAAGGGGTCTTCCTTGTCAAACAAGGAATATTCCATGGCCCTTGGACCCCCTCGTCATGAGGGCATCCATACCCCCTAACCAAAGGCCACTTCGCAGTCTCTAGATCCCAACATAGGAGTCCCTAATAACTCCCACATCTTGCAACTCAATGTAGTTTACCTCCACTTGCTGCCAACTTAACTACTCTATCTAACCCAAGGACTAGATCCATAAAGGACACATTTTTGTCATCTAGTCACATTGACCTCATTTGACATATAAGTTAGGACCCAACAAATATCCCGTCTCACACATGGCTTCTCCTCATAATGGGGGCCTTATAACTTAGGGGACCATGGATCATTGGTGGCATCTTATAGGGGTGGAACATTGAGTATATCTAGCACTCCCCCTCAGTGTCCACCTATCAGTGAACCACACCCTAGGGCCTAATGTTGAGTCTGTGGAGATAAAATGAAGCAAATCCTTTGTAAGAGCTTTGGTAAATATATCTACTCCATTCTACTCCTTTATACAATAGACAAGCTCTATTATCCATCCTCAACTAAATCACATATATACTGCTACTGGATTTCAATTTGTTTAGTGTGCACATGAAACATTGGATTTTTTTTAATGGCAATGTAACTTTGATTGTTATATCTTAGCATTGTTGGATCTTCATAGTGCACTTCCATATGCTATAGGATCTTCCTTAACTATACTACTTCATGTGCAATAAAATGAGTTGCCTTGTACTTTGCTTTGGTAGAAGATAATGCCACTACTATTGGTTGCTTCTTACTAATCCAACAAAAGATTTCCAAACCTAAAGAAAAATAATATCCAAGAAATGAATTCCAAGAATACTATCATTTTCTGAGTCATCACTCCCCATAAGAGAACTTCAAAACTATATGTGATACCATAGTCAAGAGTTTCATTCAAGTAACTATGCATCTACATCCTAGCTTTGCACTGACTTTCTCGTGGTTTATTTGAGGACTTTCTCAAAACACCAATAATAAAATTGATATCTAGGGGCCTAGTGTTGCACAAGTAGATAAGATTTCCCAACCAACCTCTTGTACCTCCCAATGTCTACTAGTGCTAAAGAATCCTCTATGGATAACTCCACATTGACCTCCATAAGCATAGCTATCTAGTTATACTCATTCATTCCAAATGCTTTCAAGATATCTCATGCATGATTTTTCTGAGAGATGAAGATTTTGCTAACTCTTGCTAGACTTCATTCCCTAAATAATAGTGTAGCAACCCCAAGTCAACCCCAAGTCTATCATCTCAAAATTGGAGCTCAAAGCCTTTCAAGTCTAATAGACCATATCTTCATAGTCACTTGTAATAAGAAGGTTGTCCACATATAGGACAATCACTACAAAATTTTCATTATGCTTATAAACATATAAGTTAGCATTTGAGGTACATTTATTGAAGTTTAAGCTTTAAAAAAACTCTATTCATAGGTACCGTGCTCTAAGGGCTTGTTTCAACCCATATAGTGCATTTTTTAGCTTATAAACTTTTTACTTAGAATGGGGGGCTCAAACCTCAGTGACTAAGCCATGTACACCTCTTAAGGTCACCATTCTAGAACATTGATTTTGGTAAACTAGCCACTTCTTGTGAGCAACCACTATAAGTACTACGCAAATAGTGGTCATTCTCATAGTTGGAGTGAATGATTCTTGAAAATCTTCAACTTGTGTAAATGTACTATTCTAAGCTGCCATCAATCTTGTACTTAAACTTCTAGTCCTACTTGGTGCCAATAATCTTCCTCCTTTTTTTGCCAATCCATTAGCTCCCAAGTATCATTCTTCATTATTATGTCATACTCAACTTTTATAACTTCTCTCCACACTAGATTAAGAAGTGCTTCTTCTAAGTTTGTTGGCTCTACTTCTCTAATAATCTCAGCCACCATCAAATCCATGTTGACTATGTGAACACAAGCCTTTCTTTGCTCCTCTATTCTTTGAGACCTCCTTACTCCATCTCCCTATTTTATCCTCAACAAGTTTTAGCCATTGTTTAAACTTACCAAAAGCTTGAGCCTTATCACGAAGGAAGTACACCCATATCTTACTACAATAGTTACCAATGATCACCACAAAATAAGAAGATCCCCCTAAGGCTTGCATAGGCATTTTATTGCATAAGTGAGAATACAATAACTCTAGAGGAGTCTTCACTCTATTCTTGCTTTCTTGTGAAACTGCCTTTCTCTATTGTTTGCTCATTATACAAGCTTCACATGGTTACTTTATTTTAGTTACTATCGAAAGGTGAGAAACCATATCTTGCTTATGCATCTCCTTTAGCATTGCAAATCCAATGTGACCAAATCTTTTGTGCTAAAGTTTATGTATGCCCACACCAAAATGGTAGTTTTATGAGTACTTAGCTCTTATAGGTTATTCCTTCTTTCTCCTTTCATGACAGCTTTTCCATCATTGTCAGGAATTTTGTACCTATCTTGGTGAACCTCACTCCAACCATGAGTCAGAGATAGATACTTCTTGTGCCAAGAAACATGCTTCCTCAATGGTTGCCATGAATAACTCAACTATATTGGCTATCTCATTTTCTTTACTTTCAGGGTGCTATTCTTTTCATATTCCTTCTTGCTATGTCAATCTGCAATTGCATGTTCTTTCCTTGAAATTTTTTCTTACCATGCTTCCTTTTGTCACTTGGTAGAGGAACAACCTTTGCCTTTCACATTTGCAAAGAATGCAACATCTCCACTGTTATTACCTTCTTAGGCTTCAAGCCTCAACTCCTCCTTCATTGGTAGTATACAAAATTTTCCCTTAAATCCAAAATAGGGGTCCTTGGTAACCCCCATATCCCGCAACTTGATGTAATGTGCCTCCTATTCCTACCAACTTAAGGACTCTATCTAATTCGAAGGCTAGGTCCACAAGGGTTTCCTTTTTGTCATTCGGTCACATTGACCTCATCTAACATTTAAGTTAGGATCCAACCAATATCCAAGCTTGGACATGGCTTCTCCTTATAATGGGGATCTTATAACTTAGAGCACCATGGATCATTGGTGGCATATTATGAGGCTGGTTCATTGACCATATTTAATAGAGTAGTGAAATTGAATGTAAAGTCTAGAGGAATCCCTAGAAGAACAAAATGCCCTTAGAAAACAAGCCATAGAGATACAATTACTCCTAGATTAGTAATACACAAAGTCTAATCTACTCAATTCAAAACTCAATCCACGAAGAAGTCATGAGATTATCTAGAAAAAGCATTTTAAGTGCTTCAAGGAATAGTGAGGGGTTTTTCACTCTAGAGTACCTGGACTATGGACAAGGAGGGGAACTATATTCAAGAAAAAGGAAGAGATTTTGCTCACAAGATCACCTTAGACTTAGCATAAAACATGTTGGAAAGAGATCCCTTGAAGGAGCAAGAGGGGGTGATAGACCACCTCATGCACATCCAACAATATATTTATTTTAATGCACTAAAAACTACTAAACTTGGCATTACATTCCAAAGGGTTATGATTGTGCCCAGGGAGACTTGATCCTAAACAAATATGCTAGCTATTGTAATTTTGGGAAATTAGAGAGATGGTTTTTACATTACCACTTTCATTGAGTGAGCCATTCTTTTCAAATATCCTTTTTCAAACCTTAGGAATGGGGAAAAAAGTTACATGTTGAGGGGTTCACTCTTAAGAAGACCTATGCATTCAAAAAATAATGTAAAATACCATTTTATCACTACAATATATAGACCCAACAACGACGTTTAAAGTGACGGAATTATTCATGGAAAAAATTACCCACGTCATCGCTATTCGCGTCGCCATTAGCGACGATTCGTCGCTATTAGCGTCTCTATTAGTGTCGCTAATTGGGTTAGCGACGCTTATAACGACATTTGCAGAGTAAATTTTCGACGCAAATAGAGACGGTTACATAGGGGGAAAATAATTAGGTGGCAGGGCATGCAGCCCTGCCACCCTTCTAGCTATATGCACTAAATATTCTTGCATAATTCATTTGCCAATGTCACCTACACCTAATGTCTAAAAATTGTGTATCAAATTTTAAAAAAAAACTGAATCCTTTGATTGCAAATGCTAGATATAATCAATTAGAAAAAGGTATTTCGCAAGGAGCTTTTTCATCACTTGCTTGGGCTCGAGAAGAAAAAGAGCTTGTGATTGCAAAAGATAGATATAATCAATTCAAAAAAGTATGACTCAAGGAGCTTTTTTATCACTTGTTATGCCCAATAAGAAGAGCTTCACTTCAAGATTTCATTATAGTCAAGACCCTGAGGTATGAATAAGTCCCATTGATCTTCTACTCACTCCAACTTATTCCAAACTTGTTCAAGTCTTTTTGGGGGAGCATTTGGACATTTGTAAGAGTTATACCATGGTGTTGGAGCCAAAAGCACTTATATAAGGAGTGGTAGTGTCTCTAAGCTCTAGTTCTTCCTTCTTGTTTTTACCTACGTCTAAGTCATCTTCTATCTCTTATTTCTTGTCTTCACCCTCAATCTCAATGGATGGAGGTGTTTTAAGATCAAAAGAATCAAGCTCATCCTCCCCCTTCTCAAACTCCATTTCTTGAGCTCAGACTAGTTTCTGTACTCCAAGTAGATCCCTGAAACAAACGAATTTCTCTTTACCAAGTGATTTGGTAAAGATATTGGCTACCTGTTCTTCTATCTTCACATGAAGTAGATCAATCTATCCTGCAAGTACGATTTCTCTGATGAAATTGTAATGACTCTCTATGTGTTTGGATCTAGCATGATAGACGGGGTTGCTAGCCAGCATCCATATACACCTCAGGTTGTGTACATAACCCTCATGCTACTCCATATATACGTCTTCAAGCAAGTCACCATTCAGGAATGCATTTTTCATAATTTTCAGCCCTTAGAAGAAGCCGCTAATGCAATGACTATTCTCACCATTTCCATCTTCGCAACCGAGTTGAAAGTCTCCTCATAATCTAGGCCATATTGATGTGCACATCCCTTTGCAACGAGCCGGGCTTTATACCTTTCCAAGGAACCAACTAACTTGCATTTCTCTTTATAAACCCATTTGCTTAAAGACATCAAGAATCTCATCCTTGTACTTCCGAATGTACAGTCATGTGTATCACTTGAAATCATCTATCCAACCGACAGTAGATTCTTGCAAATTTTGTTTTGCCATTTGTCCAATCAACAATAGATTCTTGGTAATAGAAGGTATATGTAGTACATCATGTAGGCTCTTCTTTCTGTCGTCATAGCTACAACAGTCTACCTTCCTACTGGTGGGCTGTCCCACACTCGTTCCCAAGATCTTTCCTTCCCTTTCAGCTCCAAGTCTTGCATGACTTCCCGAACAATGTCCTTATGAAAAGATCTTTTTGGGATGAGAAGCTCGTATCCGCACCGCATTCTCCTTATCTCCTGAAGGGCAATAGTGCCTGGTTTCCATCTCCTCTTCTTCTCTGGTGGTCGTTGTGCTCTATGGGGAGCACCTGTTGCTGCACTAGAGGAGGCTCCACCTTGTGCTCCAAGTGGCAGGCTTTGGCATGAGGCCTTCCCATGGCCGAGAAATGGGGACATGCTTGCTTGGTGCCTGCCATACGCAAGCTCGAGGAGGGCTAGATGGAGAAGAGACAGAGGTTGGGGGTTCCCTCCTCCTTTGTAGTTGTCCCCTATCTTTTAGTGGATGCGGTGGCAATGGTAGTGACAGTGGCAGCCTCTCTCTCTCTCTCTCTCTTCTCTCTCTCTCTCTCTCTCTCTCTCTGTGTTGATCTGTCTCCCTTCTTATCTCTATACATCTCTTCATCAACAAAAAGAAAGAGAGAAGTAAAGAAAGAGAAAAACAAAGAGAGAAGAGAGAATGCACTTATCTCAAAGCTTAAAGAAGAATCCTTTCGCACTTCTCTCCTTCTTTTTCTTCTCCTTCACGGATTCCCTCCTTCTTCTTTGCAGTTGTCCCCTCTCTTTTTGTGGTGGATTGACGGTGACAGCGACCTCTCTCTCTCTCTCTCTCTCTCTCTCTCTCTCTCTCTCTCTCTCTCTCTCTCTCTCTCTCTCTCTCAATCTCCCTTGCCCATGTTGATCTCTCTCACTTCTTCTCTCTATACACTCTTCATCAACAAAAAGAAATAGAGAAGTAAAGAAAAGAGAAAAACAAAGAGAGAAGAGATAATGCACTTACCTCAAAGCTTGAAGAAGAATCCTTTCACGCTTCTCTCCTTCTTCTTCTTCTCCTTCACGAGTTCCCTCCTTCTTCTTTACAGTTGTCCCCTCTCTTTTTGTGGTGGATTGGTGGTGGCAGTGACCTCTCTCTCTCTCTCTCAATCTCCCTTGCGCACGTTGATCTCTCTCACTTCTTCTCTCTATACACTCTTCATCAACAAAAAGAAAAGAGAGAAGTAAAGAAAAGAGAAAAACAAAGAGAGAATAGACAATGCACTTACCTCAAAGCTTAAAGAAGAATCCTTTCGCGCTTCTCTCCTTCTTCTTCTTCTCCTTCACGGGTTCCCTCCTTCTTCTTTGCAGTTGTCCCCTCTCTTTTTGTGGTGGATTGGCAGTGGCAGTGACCTCTCTCTCTCTCTCTCTCTCTCTCTCTCTCTCTCTCTCTCTCTCTCTCTCTCTCTCTCTCTCTCTCTCTTTATCTCTGATCTCTCTCACTTCTTCTCTCTATACACTCTTCATCAACAAAAAGAAAGAGAGAAGTAAAGAAAAGAGAAAGAAAGAGAGAAGAGATAATGCACTTACCTCAAAGCTTGAAGAAGAATCCCTTCCTACTTCTCTCATTTTTTTTTCTTCTTCGGGAGTTCACCTGTAAAATGCCATGCTTGGGTTTTGACACTTTTTTATGAAGCCCCTCTCTCTCCCATTTTTTATTTCACTCCATCTCTCTTTTATTCCCCCTCCCGTCTTCTCTATTTCTCTCCCTCCTTCCCTCCCCACTCTCACTCAACTCATCTCATTGCAAAGACAATCAAATATAGAAAATACAAAGCTTAAGAAACAAAGATATTGAAAGAAATGTCACCCCACCTCTCTTTATCTCTCTCTCCCCCTCTCCCTTTACTTTTCTTTCTTAACCTTCTCTCTCATTCTCTCATTGTTTTCCTATTTCTCTCTCCCTCTCTCTGGCTCTCTATTTTTTCTCTCTATCTCTCTTTCTCCCTCTCTCTCTTCTTTTCACTCTCCTTCCTCTCTTTACCACACCCTTCTTTTCTACCTCCTCCTCTTCTCTTCCTTCCCTCTCCCTCTCTCTATTTCTCTCCCCCTCTCTTTCTCTCTCTATTTCCCTTTCTTTGTTTCTTCTCTCTTTGTTTCTCCCCCCTCTCTCTCTTTGTTTCTCTCACTCATCCTCCTCTCTCCCTCCCTTCATCTCTCATTTCTCTCTTCCTCTTTCTCTTTGTTTCCTCTCTCCCTCTTTCTCTTTTCCTCTCCCTTCATTCTTCTCCCTCCCTTCCTCCCTCCCTCTCTTTTCATATATCTCTTTGCAAAGAAAAACAAAAAAAGAAAACAAGAGAACACAAAAATAAAGCAAGAAGAGGCAATGTACCTACCTTAAAGGCCTGAAGATGAAACCCTCTGTTCCTTCTCTTTGCACATTGCACACTTCTCTTTCTTCTTCGTGTATAGCGGCGGCGGCGGTGATGATGGTGAGGAGCTCTCTCTCTCTCTCTCTCTCTCTCTCTCTCTCTCTCTCTCTCTCTCTCTCTCTCTCTCTCTCTCTCTCTCTCTCTCTCTCTCAAAGCTCTCAAAGCTTTAAGCTCACTCGCTCTCTCTTTCATTCTTTCTCGCAAATGTTTTCTCGGCAAATGTTACGCTCGGGCTCTCAAAACTTTTTCCTCAGACCGGCGTCGCTATTAGCGTCTCTATTAGCATCACTATTTGCGTCGCTAATAGAATTAGCAATGCTAATAGCGATGCTTTTAGCGACACCGCTTTTTTGTGTCGCAAATGGCCGTCGCTATTACCCCATTCCCTTGTAGTGTATGTGGATTTGAGCTGAATAAAATGACCCATTTCTCTTTAAAGACTTACATATTTATAATAAACTTTCCTAACAAAACCCTTATGTAAATATGTTGATATAAATCTTTCTCAAATTATTGATTTGATAGATCCCCTCTTACGGAACTCTCATGGTGTACTCACATATTTCTTGTTGACCTCTCTAGTGCTTTAATGAGCTAAGTGTGGCTTCTTCTCTCACATTATAGACTTTCCTTTCTCAAAATTTTTACCGCCACTATTACAAGCAAAGAGGAGGAGGAGGAAGAGAAATAGAGAAAAGTGTGTGCACGCATGCACACACACGCGCACGTGTGTGTGTGTGTGTGTGTGTGTGTGTGTGTGTGTGTGTGTGTGTGTGTGTGTGTGTGTGTGTGTGTGTGTGTGTGTGTGTGTGTGTGTGTGTGTGTGTGTGTGTGTGTGTGTGTGTGTCCGCACACACACACACACCACACACACACAAAATCTCTCACTCATCCAATGACTATGGAATCAAGTCCTTTAAAAAAGAAAGGATAGAGAAAGAAGGAGAAGTAAGATAATAAAGCCTTGAAGACTCTTCCAAACTCTCTCTCAAGCTTTAGTAGAAGAAAAAAGGTGGAGAACAAGATAACATCTCACAAGTTTGTATGCACAAGAATGAGAGATTCTACTAACTTTAAAATTTAAATATATGGGATTCATGGATAGGTAGCCTCAACCCTTTTCCACTCTCTTGTCTAATCATCTTGCCTCTTATTATAATGCCCATAGGTGTGCATATGTTGCTCAGGGTAGATTGGTGCCTCATACTAAACTCATGAACTCTACTAGACTTGTCTAGCTTATCCATCATTTCAAAAATTTTAATGAGCATTTTCTATGCATACATGAATTATAATTATTATATATAATTTAAATATAATTATAAACTAGTGTATGTTCTGAGCAAATTTACAAGATGACAACCATTTTGACTCTTGTTTTGACAACTCTCTGACTTTTCGCATTCTCTCTCAATAAACAAAGATGAACAACATTTGCACAGAGTACTCAATAGAGAAAACATCCTTCATAAACTAAACATGGTGAGCATAACATGTTAAAGCTTCAGAGCATGAAACACCAAGAGACAAATTGGAAAACCGTGTGACTTCTTCATTGCCAAACCCAGTTATGTTTCTTACATCAGCTATTGGCATCCAATTACACCAGTCTACATCCATATTACGCACAAGCACAACTACCCCTTTATATCTTAACATCAAAATGTCATTTCAACTTCGACCAAGATCTCAAAAGTCACCATTGACCCCTAAGGTTACATATCTTATGACAAATTAATATTTCTCCTAGAAGTACACCCTAAACAATAATGTGCATGAGAGTGAGCCTAACTTTATATTTCTACAAGAAGATTATGTATGTTATGAGATTCAAAGAATTAATCAATCTTTCTCTCTAAAATATTTTGGAGTCTAAGTTTATTTCAAAAAATTAATGTATCACTTTTTTTGGCACCCAACTAGTCTTCTTCTTTGGTTTTTTCATATTCAAGTCACTTCCTTCTTGATAGCTGGTCTCCATTAGCTCTTTTTTACCTAGCTTAGACCACCTTTGATTAGCTCTTCAGTTTTAGTAAAAGTGATGGTGGGAGAAAGAGAGAGTGACAATGAGACAATGAGATGGAGAATGAATCACACACTTGTATTGGAATAGGTGAGAGTACACATACATATACAATAGAGTTGTGGATATGGTAGGTCCTCTTACTAAATTATCCTCCATATGTTCTAGATCTATCTTATCTAGTTCTCCTAAATATTTAGATATTGTCTTCCTAGATATTCTCTAAGTACATGTTCATATGAGTACATCCCATCATTCTAACATTTTCCCTCTCTAGAAAAGGTTAATGATATCTTCTAATATTATTCCTCCCTTCTCAAAAGAAAATAGGATTTTCTTTTGCAGTGCAAAGACTCTCTACCAATCATCTTGGTTACAAGAGTAGTAAGATGACAATGATGAGTATAGCATGAGACCTTGTTCTTGTTGTTGCTGTAGAGAATACACATCAATCTTTGCTTGCAACGATTTAAGGGATGTAAGTTTATTATGAAGATATTTGGGATTTGGTTGATGGATACCTTGATGAAGAGCTGATTACCATAGTTTGCTTCATGATAGACTTGATAAGAGATGGGCTCATTATGTAGATAGATGATGTATTGTAATTGGAACTTAATAGTGGTGGCACTTTTTGGGCTTTGGTTGATGGATACCTTGATCAAGAGATGATTACCATAGTTTGCTTCATGATAGACTTGATAAGAGATGGGCTCATCATGTAGATAGATGATGTATTGTAATTGGAACTTGATAGTGGTGGCACTTGTATTGCACACTTGCATGGGAATAAGTGAGAGTACACATATATATACAATAAAGTTGTGGATATGGTGGGTCCTCTTACTAAATTATCCTCCACATGTTCTAGATCTATCTTATCTAGTTCTCCTAAATATCTAAATAGTGTCTTCCTAAATATTCTCTAAGTACATGTTCATGTGAGTACATCCCATCATTCTAACACAGTTTGGCCCTAAGCAACTCATTCTCACCAACATTTTTGTGGAACCGTGTCTAAATTAGGAGTTTAGAATCTGTGAAATCATGTTAACTTCAAGTCTGAATGTTTGTTGGATTATATTTAAATGCTTTATCATCTAATTTAAATTGTATACAAATCATGACGTTTAAGCTTCCACATTCTTTTTGGATTGTATTAGGATGATTTTCCATCAAATGTGTGCTTTCCTTAAGGGTGTATCTATAAGAGACCCTACATATCACCTATGTTCAAGGGGTATCAAAATAACCCATCTACTTACATGCTATGAGGTAAGAAAATGATGCCTCCTTAAGGAACTTCCAAGTCTTTCTTAAAGTTTAATTAAGAGACCCCTTCTATAAGTGTAATCCTATAAATTTGCCCACACCTTATCAAATAAAATGCCCCTCCTAGTGAACACAATAAACTTACATTCTTCAACATGCACCTCCCAAGGTGCTTTTCTTTATACTCGATGGTGCACTTAATTGCCACATTTACCTAGCCATGTAGGGAGGTGCACTTTCCGTTACACTCGATAGTGCAATTACTATTGCCACCTTTACCTAGCCATGCCTTGCAATTAGAAAGCAACCAATTCATGCTTTTTTACTAATATTTGCACTCATAGAATATTTGCTACTTAAAATTTTGATAATGCCTCCAAAGCTATATTTTTAAAGCCGGACAAAAGGTAGGAAATTTGGATATCAAGTTTGAACCCAATTGTTAAAACATGAGAAATTATGGAGGATAGAGACATCCTTCATGCATGATGAGAAAGAATATCAATTAATGGTACATGTGAGAAGAGCTACAAAGAATATATGTTCATCCTCTTTGAATAACAAAAAGGTACAAGCTAATTTAGAACGTTGGATGTACAACCACCACTTTGTTGAAAACAATACGTCATATACCTAGCATTGAGTTGCTCTTTGATGTACTATAATATTGAGAACATTATATAATAAGTCCTCCAACATTAATGCATTGACACATTTTGAGTGAGAGAGAGAGAGAAGGGGGGGCTTTATTGCCTTTAAAAGTAAAAAAGGCATATACTTAGTACAAATGCTTTCACATGATGATCAAACAAAAAAAGATAAGGATGTCCCGTAAATATGCATAAGTGAGAGAGAGATTCAAAATTGTGATAAGATATTTTAGTTGGCAACTAGTTGTGCATATACAAGATTTTGGAGGACTTTTCTAGATATTGGAGAATTTTTCTACTAATATTTGTGGAAACAAATATTAGTTAAGGATTCAAATAGCATAGAGACATTACTTAAAAGTATGCTAGCGTCTACATATATGTACAACCAAATGGATGTTTGGGTGTTTCCATGTGATTTTAAGTAGCCTTCTATGGTTTGGCATGATTACAATGTGTCTGTAGAAGTGAACTTGCAATAACACATTCTGCACACACAAAAAAAGAGTTGGTACAAATCCTATTAGCATGCTTGGTGTCTCTTGAGTAGAGAAAACAAAAAACAACTAATTTAAGTTTGAACTACAAAATAAGAGAATTTTGTGGTTCAAATTAGTACTAGACAACTCCTCTAGGTATGAAAACATCCATGGGCCAAAATAATGAGAAACTTTAGGAGGCCATTCAATAGCTACCACCTCTATAAAAAACCACAACATTTGAGAATTTTCCATTAATTAGTTTTGGTCTCGACATGCTACTAGAAAGGGTAACTTAAGAAAAGGTACACAATTTTCCATTAAAAAACTAAGGATTTTACAATTGTCGTGGAACATGAATCCCAGGATTCTCTCCATAATGATATTTGTATGACTACTCATACACACTATTGAGTAAACCCCATGAGATATTTGATAAGCCTTCATGATGTTATTTGTATGACTACTCATATGACTATTGAGTAAACCCTATGACATCTTTGATAAACCCAAGATGAATGTATCTCTCTCTCTCTCTCTCTCTCTCTCTCTCTCTCTCTCTCTCTCTCTCTCTCTCTCTCTCTCTCTCTCTCTCTCTCTCTCTCTCTCTCTCTCTCTCTCTCTCTCTCTCTCTCTCTCTCTCTCTCTCTCTCTCTCTCTCTGTGTGTGTGTGTGTGTGTGTGTGTGTGTGTGTGTGTGTGTGTGTGTGCATGCGCGCGCGCATGCACTCACACAAAAGGAGGAACACCCCAATCTTTTCTTTTTGAGATAAGAGAGACACAATTGTATGTTGAAGGGGCCATTAAGGGAGGGCAAGGGGTCACTCCAAATGTTGGCTACAATTGTGAGCAATGCAAATGTTGAGACTATTCCCTAAGGATAGAACTGATTGCTCCTAGCTCCCAAGTTGAATGATGTGTGAAGCTTAGCTTGATTGCATGTTGGGACCTTCCTTCTTTGGTGGCCTAGCCTAAAGTGTTGGAATGGCAAAGAAGTTGGACTTCAATGAACACACCATTTGGATATCACTATCCAATGGAGTGAAGCATTGAGCAAGACTTGCACCCACCTCCTCAATGTCATGAGCATGAGTTTTGATTGCTAGGCTTTTGGAACACAAACCAAGAAGCCCTTAGATTTGCGGTAATCCAACTAAGATTCAGCTCTAAAATTAAGACGTGAGGAAAGATTTAACTTTGAAATCCAACTAGAAACCTTTAAAATTTGAAGGATTTTAGTATGAAAACGTTCAAATTATGGGCGTTTTAGAAGATTTCTAAAAAGTTGGGTTGTGTATTGGTGGGCAATGTTATAGTAAAAACTTGAATCTATATATATATATATAGAGAGAGAGAGAGAGAGAGAGAGAGAGAATCTATACCCTCGTCCTTTGAGAATTGATTCAGGGAGAGAGGCAGGAGGTAAAGCTCAGGATTGATGGTGTTGTGGCGTGCGGATGGAAGGCGACCAATATTTCTTGTGGAGAGGGGAGCGAGGGTACTCGGGGACGCGGTTGCCTTCCGCGTCGTAAAGGATGACCCCGGAGAACTCAAGCGGCGCGCACCGCTCCCCCATCAGGATGGTGCGCTGCCACACGGGCGAATCCAGCCCCCTCTCCCGATCCTCCTCCTCTACATCGTAATGATACTCGTAATAATCGTAGCACACAGCATCGTGAACATCATCGACGCCATCGTCATGATTTATATTTCTCTTCCTGGCCTTGAAACTCCGCCTAGTCTTCTTGAAGGACTGTAGGAATTTGCTGCTGATGAGTCGCCGCTGCTGTTGCTGCTGCTGCGGCGGCGGCGGTGGCGGCGGCTTCTTTCTGGGGGTGGCGGTGTCGGCGTCGTCATCGCTGAGGGTGCCGCTGGAGGTATTACTGCTGCCGGAGAGGCTGGGAAGGATGGGACCTTGATGATCCGCGAGCTGGAATAGACAGAGGCGGATGGTATTGCCCATGAGGAGCTCTCTCTCTCTCTCTCTCTCTCTCTCTCTCTCTCTCTCTCTCTCTGTGTCAGGCGACTAATCCAGCAACATCCAGGCTCTGCCTCTCTTGATCTCTGGTGTGGCCGCGTCTCTCTGTCTCTTTTATGCATCCTTCCTTAAGCCTTTACCTCCTCGGCCTTGACCCAGTCGCCTCCAATTATCGCGTGAGACGAGTACAATATGTGTCGCGCTGCAGTCGTGGACCCCGCCACCCTTTCGCCCCTCCCCAGCGTTGACCGCGGCTTTTCTTCGTTACGACATACGTCACACATCTTGGGGGCCAAACTTCAAAGGCCGGTAAGAGACTAGACTCTAGAGTCCAGTCACACATCCTGGGGGCCAAACTTCAAAGGCCGGTAAGAGACTAGACTCTAGAGTCCCCCAAGCCCCCACGCCGCCCACCTCACGGCACTACCGAGTGTCACTATAGGCTTTCATTATCCACCAAGTAAACATAATCAAAATAAAGGTAGCTAGCTATACATTTAATACGAACGAAAGAAAAAAAAAGGCATGTCACACCTATCAAACTTGACTTATTTGACATCTACAATGTCTTGTAGATGTGTGCATGATCCCACTCTAAATTATTACCCCAATTTTTAAAAGAGAATAGATATTACCTAAGTTATAACATGAAATTTTTCAAGAAATGATAGTTACAGAATGTGCCTCATCAAGCTTATTCCAATCACAAGACTTTAAGAAAGTCAAGTGGATCCCTAGAGTCTCACTACCCTCATAACTTTCGAGAGCTACCATAGAAACCTTCAACCCCAATGGTTTGCAAGTTAAACCTTCATAACTTCCAAGAGCCCCTATGCAAACGTTCAAGTTTGAACCCCAATGATTTGCTAGTTATATAATGCTACTTTGCAAGTCTCTTCAACGTATTGTGAAAGAAGTCTCACTAAAAGTCAATTAGACAAATAATGTTGTCAACTACCATGAAGAAAGTTTAAAAGTCCACTAGAATTTAAGTTCATTTTTCCAACATACTTGATATAATTAATTTAAACACCCTTTTTTAAAGAATCATCCTCAAACTTGTTTTTACTAAAGTTGATAAGGTATTTCTTCTAAGACCCAAACCTTTACAAGACATCAATATATGTAACTCAAATTAAGCTCAAGTATATACAAATATATCTATTCTCTATTGTTAGTAAAACAACAAATGCGTTGTCTTTCAATGAAGAATATCTAAGTGATTCACTACTAATTTTAGAGATTGCAACATGACCAAGAAGGTGGGAAAGATGGTCAAATTTTGTGCACATACACTGTCGTGATGCTATGCAGATACAATGTGAAAAAGTATGGAATGCATCATCATCCGACTTTCTTATTAATCAAGAGAGTCAATGTGATCTGAGTCATTAGTGCTAGTGTTTGTGGCATGGATTATCCAAAAATACTAGATTTTTGGATAATTTTAGCCTATTTTTTATATTATTTATTGTAAAAATCCAAAAAAGTTAGAAAAGCTTCTAGATTAGGATGGCATGCAAAAAGCAAGTGGCTTTTTCAGATAGTTATGGGACTTTCATTAAAAAGACAGATTGATGAAATCGTGCACGTCGCAATCGTTGTAAATAGGTTGAAAACCGCACTTTGAACTAAAAGAAGGAGTGATCTGGGAGATCCGTGACCAGGCGTTTAGGCGTCCTGGGGTTTTATCCCCCTTTTCGGAGCCAACAGAGCCATCAGATTTGGGTTCCAAGCAACAGAGAAGGAGCTATAATTTTGATGCACGTTTTGTTTTACAAAGAAGCTCTAGGAGATCTAATGCTTGGAGATTGCTTCTAAGTAGTGCAAAGATTCCAGGTTTTTTCAATACATATTGATTCAGTTCATTGTGCTTTGTCTTTGTCGTGTTTACCTATTGTTTATTCTCTTTCTTCTCTTCCATCTCCTATCTCTACTTCCTTCTATCTCTGATTCCTGGTGGATTCGACCTTTCGACAAAAACCCCTCCGACATTAGTAACCTGACGTGAAAAGTCGTCAAAAGAAGGAAAGACAAGATGGGAGAACCTTCAAACACAACCTCCAGTGATGTTTTGCAACAGTTGGTGTAAAATATGAATATGCTTATGCAGGTACAACAACAATAGTAAGTGATGCAAGCTTCTGCTTAAACAGAAAGTGTTGTGATGAATGCTTTGCAAGCAGTTTTGCAACAGTTGGTGTAAAATATGAATATGCTTATGCAGGTACAACAACAACAACAAGTGATGCAAGCGTCTACTCAAATAGAAAGTGTTGTGATGAATGCTTTGCAAGCAGTTGAGCGTGATGTGAAATTATTCAATGGCAGGAATGTATCTACATATATACATACATATGCTCAAAAGATGGAATTCTTTGGGATGGCTCAACCTGCATGGAGCCAGTATTTTGTACGTGTTACTATACATGAACTGAAAGCACGGATTACTGAATTATACATATAAGATGTTGACTGGGTAGCCTTCAAGAAGACACTCAGGGAATAATTTTACATTGAAGATACCAGTTTGATTACGCGCAAGACTTTTCAGGAGTGGGTTTTACAACCCAATAAAGGTATTGTGGCTACAGAATTGTTAAGAGAATTTGAAAGTCGATTTGAGCAGTTGGATCTTGCAGAACAACAAGCTCTTGCAAGTCAAAAAATTAATGGGTTTCTACAGGCAGCTGATCTTGAGGTTCAAGAGAAGCTTGATGATTTGCTGGATGATCAAACTACAGAGATAGGTCTTAAAATAGAGTGGAGACATATCAAGGAAGCTGTTACTGCACTTGTGAAGAAGCATAGAAAAAGAGAAAGATTGCATGTCTCTAGCTTGCCCACTATTACGAGCAAGACAATTGATGTATCCAATAAGCCACCTACTTCTGTGGCTAACCCTATGGTTGTACCTGCTATTGTTCCCTCTGTTAGGGAATGTGTCTTAGATGAATTGGTCAAAGGCATGTGGGATCTTCAATTGAAGGTTGCAAATTTGGATGAAAAAGGACAAGAGGAAAGGGGACGGGCAGCATCCCATAAGCCAAGAAAAAGATGTATGTGGTGTGACAGTTTGTAGCATGAGAGAAAGGATTGTGATGCCTATCAAGAGGCCTTGGCACGGCAGCTTATCTTTTGGAAAGATGGCAAGATCCATGCACAAGAAACATGATTGCCTCTTGCTTTGAATTTTGGAAAGGGGGGTATGCAAAAGTTGTTGGAAGACTTGGCTATCCGAAATGCTTATGCGGCGGTACATGCCTCTACTTTTGGTCTATAGTTGGATAGAATACATGGCCAAGTGATGGTTGGTCCAAAGGCTGAAATATGGACACATGCTTTACATGCAGCCGAAAAGAGAAAGGTTGCTGATTGTGAAATGTCTCATGCAGGGCAAGACATTCGTGGCATAACTGGTTAGGAATCACCGGTAGATGCATATTCAGTGTATGCATATTTAGCAAAGGTACAAAAAACGGATGTATTTATGGAAGAAAAACGAAAAAGAGATGAAGATATTGCATGGACATATAAAAGAATGACAAGAAGAAGTGTGGATCAGCCTAAAGCTGCAAATCAGCCACCTCCCGAGCATGTTATGGAAGAGGTCAGTAAGGAGCAAAAACAAGATAACAAACAAGAGGACAAAAAGAAGGGCAAGCAGCCAAGGTATAAGTTGCAATCTGACATTGAGACAGCAACAGATCTTAAGAAGGTTCTTGAAGAATGGATCCTAAACACTTGGGTGGAATTCACATTGGGAGAGGTGCTTGGCATTGTCAAACGAGAATTTCATGATGAAATCATTGACATAATTAAGAGGAAGCGTCAGTTTCTTGGTGGTACCACTAGTGTATTGCTGCAATTTGAAGAGAAAACTAGCTTGTTGGATATTTGGGTTGAATATGAGCATGAAGTAAGTACTAGATTATCTATGCAGGATGCTACTAATTAGTGGACAACATGTGGAAAAGAGAAGAAAGTGGCTGAAAATGCATTGTAACAATATGGGGAAGAGATTCTAGGATTTATTCCTCGAAGTCACTACACAAGAAATCATTGGGCTAGGGCTACCATTGAAACGGTAGTGAAAATAGGGGAACGTGAAACTCCTTATGTTGCTTTTCTTGACCATGGGTCTGAGATAAATGTCATTGAGCATGGATTGTATGAAAATGGTGCATGGCTTGTAGATACTGATCATGGTTGGCGTATGAGGGCTGCAAATAATTCTTTGGGAGAGCTTTATGCTGCATGTCCTAATGTAAAAGTGACAATTGGTGATGTACAAGAAGAGCAACACTTCTTTGTGCAAGATAATTCCTTATATGCAGTGATTTTGGGACAGCCCTATATTACAGGAGTGCGTACGAAAACAAAGGTGCTTGATGATGGTTTTGCTTATGCAAGAGTCAGAAGTAAGGATGGGAGGAAAGCTGTCCAATTTCTTACTGTTTGTGTTAATCATCCTAGAAATCGGGATACGCTTCGAGAGTCTCCTTTAGCTCCAAATGCAAGGAAATTCAAAGACCTGGATTTTCATTAAGCACTACTGTAATGTGGGGCTACAGTAGTGACGTTCAAAGGATGTACTCGCCTCTTGATGGAATGAAGCATGTATTTCCTATTGGTTATTCTCAGTTTATAGCAAATAGTTCATGTTGGTTTAAGCTTATGGAAGCTGTGTGCAAGACTGAATGCATATCTATGAAACGAGCTACTAAGGAACTGAGAGCATTGGGGTTGTTAGCTAAAAATGATAGCATTTCAAGCATCTTTTATGGGCTGAATATTAATGACACTATGGCTGAAATTTCAGCAACTATATATGCAGAAAATGAGGCTGAAAACATAGTGTTATTAGTATGTTCTTTGTATATGTATGATGTTATAGCATTGTTTGCTTAGCAGGAAGGATTATAATGGACTGAAGCACTTGTGGAGACAAAGTATAAGATAGTTGACAAAAAGGTAAAACCAATTTCTTTGCCACTTCCACCAGAGAGTGAGGGTATGTATGAGAAAGTGTCGAGGTAGCCAAGCTTACGGGATCCTAAAGATATAGGTCATCAGTTTACATCTGAAACATTACGGGAATTAAAAGTTGGTGCAGAAGGGTTTCTTTTGCCTGTTGAGAGAGACTGCTTTATGCAAATATTGGCTAGGCATGGAAAGGCATTTGCATTTCAACCAAGTGAAATAGGTTGTGTGGATCCAAATGTTATCTCTCCTATGGTCATATTTACTGTGCCACATGTATCATGGAACTTGAGGCCTATTCCAGTGCCTAAAGCTTACTTGCCAAAGCTGATGGATTTGCTAAATGAAAAGATTCGCATGAAGATCTTGGAGCTTCTTTAGCCTCGTACTCAAATCGTTGGTTTACTATGCCTAAAAAGAATGGGGCTTTGAGATTTATTCAAGACATGAAATCGGTCGATAAAGTGACCATAAGAAATGTGCGTGCAGGTCCTGTGGTTTAGGAGTTTGCAGAGGCTTTTGCAGGCAGAGCAATCTATTCTTTGGGTGATCTTCACTCGGGTTATGATCAGTTTCAGCTTGCAATTGAAAGCAGGGATATCACAACCATGAAGACTCCCTTGGGGTTAGTACAGATGTGTACTCTCCCGCAGGGTGCAACAAACTCAGTGACACACATGACAATAAGAATTTCATGAAAGCTTATGGGCTGGTCATAGAGGTGTTTGGGGTACTTTTGCAAAGATCAAAGAAAGATATTGGTGTGGCGGGGTATGTATAAGGATGTTGCTCACTTTGTGAAAACATGTATGACATGTAAAATGTATTCATCTGTGAGACATCGGGATGGATTGCAGCCCACATATCCATTGTCTCTTCATTTTAAGTGGGTGGTGGATTTGGTCACAATGCCTACAAGTCTTTGGCAAATGAGGTATCTTGTGCTTGCCCATGAAGACTTGACTAATCAAGTGGAAGGGAAAGCTTTACGTACTAAGACAACAAGTGTTGTGTGTACTTTTCTCTTAAAAGACATCTTTTGTAGGTATGGTTGTGTGGGAAAAATTACTGCAGATAGGGGTGAGCTGGATGTAGATGAAACTCATGATTTCTTTGCACAGTTGGGGATAAATCTTGCTTTAACTTTAGCCTATAACCCTAAAGGAAATATCATCATTTTTAGCGTTAGGTTCGATTACATTAGTTTCATCAATCTCATCTTCAAGATTCTCAAAGACTAACATACTTTGAAGCTTGGGTTTGACATTTTCGTATACACACTTTGTGGCATGATCAGGTGTGTATACTTTTCCCCACACTTGAACCATAAGCCTTTTTCATTTCTTTCTTTGTAGAGATCCATAGGGATAAACTTAGGATTCATGTTGGCTGCAATGGATTTAGGCTTGTTATCCCCTTGTTTGAAGTCAGCTCTAGGACTACTTGCTGTTCTGAAATTGCTTTGAGGTCTTGAAGCATTGAACGGTGGATAAGTTGGCACTCTTCAGCCCCCATTTGGCACATGCATAAATGAGCTGGATGGAACAGCCATAAAACTTCCAGTAGCATGAAAAAGAATCAAATTATTCAAGAGGCGGGAATCTACTGCCTATGAGTTGCCAGAATTGGAAGAAAATGGTGGCCATGATATAGTGGATAGCCAAGAATATATGGAAGATAAAGAAGCAAAGGATATGGTTACAGAGGATGAGGAGGACTCAGAATCCGGTGATAACTAGGATTTTGGCACATACCGAAGGATGCGCAGGTTCAGAGGGGGTGGATGTCCTGATGCTATACGGACACAGTGTGAAAAAACATAGAATGCATCATCATCTGAATTTCTTATTAATAAATAGAGTTAATGTGATCTGAGTCATTAGCGCTAGTATCCATGGCATGGATTATAAAAAAATACTAGATTTTTTAATAATTTTAGCCTATTTTTTATATTATTTATTGGAAAATTTTGAAAAAGTTAGAAAAGTTTCTAGATTAGGATGGCAGGCAAAAAGTAAGTTGCTTTTCCAACCAGTTATGGGATTTTCATAAAAAAGACAGATTGACAAAATCATGCGCGTTGCGGTCGCTCTAAACAGACTGAAAACTGCACTTTTTGAACTAAAAGAAGAAGAAGGAGTGATTTGGGAGATCCGTGACCAAGTGTCCTAGGGTTTTACCCCCCTTTTGGAGCCAACGAAGCCATCAGATTTGAGTTTCGAGCAGCAGAGAAGGAGCTGTAATTTTGATGCACGTTTTGTTCTATGAAGAAGCTCTAGGAGATCTAATGCCTGGAGATTTCTTTTGAGTAGTGTAAAGATTCCAGGTTCTTTCAATACATATTGATTCAGTTCATTGTGCTTTGTCTTTGTCGTATTTACCTCTTGTCTATTCTCTTTCATCTCCTATCTCTACTTCCTTCTACCTCTGATCCCCGGTGGATTCGACCTTTCGACAAAAACCCCTCCGACAACGCACCATCGGGAAAGAAAAAGTGTACTTACTAGCTCAAAATGATGAATAGTAGCAACAATGAGAAAGATCTACAAGCCCAATATTCCAATGACTTGCAAATTCAGATAAGAACAATCAATTGATCTAAAACATTCTTGCTAATGAGATGTGCTCCAAAAAGACCTCAATCAACTCCAAATTATGAACAATAGAAACAATGAGAGAGGATCTCCAAGCCCAATTACAATGACCTACAAATTCACATAAGAACATGTCTCATGTCTCTTAATGCTCTCAAATTCTAAGCATATGATAGAGTTTGATCGCGCTTTATGCTAACTTTTTTGGATGAGATTGGCTTTGGGCCCAACTTTTGCAATACTATGAGTGCTCTCTATTCTAATGCAACAACAAGGGTGTGTATTAAATGGCATTTTCAAGAGCCTTTCTAACTAAGAGGGTCCATTTAATAGGTTTCACCACTTGTTCGTCATGTTTGCAATGGTAACAAATTCATAGAAAAAAATATATGGAATTCCTTGTACCTAAAAAATCAAAAAAATTGATTGTTAGTTGTTTGTCGATGATGGCACCAAATTTGATATTAAAAGAGGAGGAGAATATGAGGCACTTTGTGAGGTCTTAGGCTAAACAACAATCTTTTAGAAAATTGAAGCACTCAAGCTACATCTAGGTGATGATGACATAATTTTATACTTGTTCCACCTTAAAGATCTAGGAATCTAGGAACGTTTTCAAGTACACGAGTGGCCAAATGAACTAATGCATTTTGAGAAAATTAATGCTAAATTGGGAGGCATGGAAAGATGCTTCGATCTCTTTATTTGGGAGAATGGTGGTTGTTAATCATGTGTTGCAAATCAATGATGATAGTCAAGGCTTTTGCTTTTCCCTTTGCTAAATCTGATGGTGGCAAGAGGAAGAGAAACACTTTAAACAATTTATCTAGCTGAGATGATAGATGGCAATGATACTCACACAGTTGGGTGCAAATCACTTCGCCTAAAAGTTAACAAGGCCTTGGATCCCTAATGTGCATCATCATGCTCTCGAACTTTGTTTCAAATGGCTTAAATCTCTAAAAATATCTCTCAACCATGGGGCTTTATTTTTACGAATGTGGATCTAGGAACCCTCAATTGCAAGCTTCAAATGTCTAGGATGTGAATGGTGGGACTCTTTGTTTGTCAAACCTTTTATGCTACACATTAAGAAATTAGAGGTAGCTAACTTGATAGTTAATGCTTGGGGCATCTTTTTGAGTAGGTGGATTGGAAGGGAATCACCCATAAAGGTGATGTTCTTTACACCTCTCAATTTGGTTGAGTGCAATGCGTTTTGAGGATCATTTTGAGGAAGGTAAATGGGTTATTTCAAAAGTATCGTTACTTAGATGCCTAAAAAAATTTTGCAAAAGTGAAGTTCGATGTATGTGCCCATCAAAATTGGATTGATATGTCATTGAACAAACTATTCATAATTTTGGCCTTCATTTGAGGAAGCATAGTGGATTCAGCAAAGATAAAGTCCAATTAGCCTACTTCCCTAAGGGTTGCCATTGTCTTTTGTCTTAAGCATTTGGCAACATTAGGCATGGAGTTACTTAAGTTCAAACTAAAAATTGGTTGTGGGAAAGCACGATGGATTCCAAGAGCAGTCCAATATTGTGTAATCACTTGAAGAAGCTTTGCAAAATGGTCATCTCTAAATTTTAGAAGGCTACACCTTTTATAAGATTCAGTTTGTGCAATGAAAAGCTATATTGAGCAGGCTCTCAAACATGGATTGTCTTAGGAGTTTGTTTGAGGTTTCTACCATTTTTCCACTTTGTGACTTGGAGGAGGAAACTATATTTCATCTAAGTTTAGGGTAAGTTGGGTTGCATGATAGGATAACATAGAAACAACCATTATAAAGGGAAAATGAACCCTTTTTAAAAATAGTAATGACACATCATAGAGGACTCATCCAAATCCACATGTAGGAGTTAATAATCAATTGCTTTTTAGGTGCACTTCTTAGTTAGTCATCATCATCCCACATGCTAGGTTCCCTAGACTTATTTAGTGGATTTTGAACATTCTAAAGCTAGTAATAAAGTTTTGTGTTTAAAGTTCATTTTGCCAATGTCAGCAAGTAGTTAGGATTCATCAACATTGTGAAGAATTATCTTTTAATATATATTATGATGCGCATTTGGAAAAATAATTATTTGATATAAAGCATTCTTGCTGTTGAGTCATTGAGGTATGTTGGAACTGAGATATTTTATTTAGAAAATTCACTTATTTAAAAATGCATATCTCTTTTTACAAGAAACCTCACCAATAATTCCTCATGCAACATAGAAGAAATTTTTAAGAAATGTCATCCAAGACAAGCCTCCACATTTGAAGGGATCAAAGTGTAGCATACCTAAATTGATGAAGTAATGCAATTTCGTCATATTTTTAATTCTAACATTTGTATGGGATATTTAGATAAAAAGGAAAAATAGCCAAAGAATTGAGCAATTACAAATTTTTCATCAAGGAAAGAAAATGGCACTAGACTTTAAAATTTTTCATTTAGTTAAAGTAAGAAACTATAAGACTTTAGACACCAGCCTTGTACTATCTTAAGCTACAACTAGCCCAATTAGCACCATACAACTATCCTTGTGCCATCCAAGCACTCTATCAAAGCCAAGTTCTTTGTAAATAGCATGATGTCATTAGAACAAGTCTTTTGAATACATGCACATTAGAGCTAGAACTCAATTAGAGAAGATAATTAGAAAAGTAAATGCATGCTCACTTAGATAGGCAATATAAATCTCAAAGTTCACCATAATTACTTCTTAGGAGCATGAACATGAACATGCCCAATGGTCTCTTCATGTAAAAACATGCACAAGAAGCATGAATTCTAGGTAATCATGTAAAATCATGCACAAGAAACATAAATTCTGGTTAGTCATGAACATGAAACTAGACATAATCCAAATTTTCAACAATGAGCCCTTCATAGGAAAGGCACATATCTCACATAGATGATGAACTCGAGACATCAAATATCCATGAAAAATGCTTTAAGTGCATACATCAAATCTCCTCCACAAGAATCAATTAGGAGAAATTGACTTGGTTATTCTATTTCTAGCATGTAGAGGTGAAAACTTTAGGAGCAACTAGTGTCTTGAGTCCCATTGTATCACCAACATTGAGGAGCTAGAGATCAATTACAAAAGATATACTTTTTTAATGTCCTTCCCTTTATTTGTATGCAACACTATAAAACCACCCTGGATTCATATGCATATATTACACCAAGAGATTATGGGCATCCCTTGTATGACACTCCTCATCACTTAAATGTTGCTTAAATTACCAATTACTGTGCCATCTATGATGGTATTAGTCACCTTTACAAACTACACGGTATCATATTAATCTTTGAAATGACCCATGTACTATTTTTCATTATGTTCTTTCCTTTCTACAAGCCATACTCTTACTCTCCTCTCTTCACATACAAATTATGCTCAAACTCCCTCTCTCTCTCTCTCTCTCTCTCTCTCTCTCTCTATATATATATATATATATATATATATATATATATATTCATTCATTCATTCTCTACCTTATTTCTCTCCCTACCTTCAACTCTCTTCATCTCTTTACCTTCAATTTATGGAGAGGGCATTATGGGAGTTTTGAGGTCTCAAAAATACCTTGTAAGTGATCCTAGAGAGAGAGAATTTTTTAGAAAATAAAATAATTTTTAGATTTTTTTTAAATTATATTTTGGTAAGTAAATATATAAAAATTTATTAATAAGTCATTATCATGATATTCTCGTGGTCACATTAAACTTACAAATCTAGGTTGCCATAGAGGTGACAAAGGTTGTCATAATGAAAATCTTATTCATCCTCATTAAAGTGAAAACTAATATTCAATTTGATTTTATTTTTTTTGCATTTGATTACTTCCCTCCATTCTCACTCTCTTCTTTCTTTCCCCTCCTTACTAGTTTCTTCTTAGTTTTCCTTCTTCTTTCTAATTCACACAGTTTTTCAATCCGATCTTCTAATCACATCCTTAGCTATGGATCACTCATTCAATTATCTCTATAGCACTAGTAAAAGGCCTCTTTATCATTTTCATATTGAGTTGGACACTGAGTATGAACTAATAAGGAAGAGAACAAAACCCATTACTATTACATGGTCTATAAAACATATAATTAGGCTTGAAGAAAAAAAGAAACTTGATCTTTGGTTAGATGGCATGCTATATCCCAAAGATCCTAGCAAAAATAGCACTTCACCTTTCTATAATAGCTCTTCATTCATGACGGGTTTCTAGGTTATACACTTAACTTGGTTGTAGAAAAGGATATCCTCAGATTGGAAAACCATCTTTTATCAAAACATAACAATGAGTTGTTGCAAAAGCTAAAGGGTTGTCAACAAAGGATTCATTCGTTGGAGAAACGCATCAAATCTTATCAACGAAAGCAAACTATTTTGAGCCTTTGAAATCAACAAAAGGCTTTTAAAAATATTAAGAGTCTCAAATGAGGAGGAAGTGGTTGTAGTAAAATAATCCAAGTAGCAAGGTATATTTTTTTCACTTTAAAATAATAAATATGGTTTTTTATAATTAATTGTATTGATTTGTTGCAGAAGCTAGAGGGTTGTCAACAAAGGATTCGTTTGTTGGAGAAACATATCAAATCTTATCTTAAGCCTTCGAAATCAACAAAAAGTTTTTAAAAATATTAAGAGTCTCAAAACAAGGAGGATGTGGTTGTAGTAAAAGAATCCAAGCAGCAATATACATTTTTTTCATTGCAAAAATATTAATATAGTTTTGTATATAATTAATTATATTAATTTGTGATGTTAATTTTGTTTAGGTCTCTTCTTCAACCAAATGCAAGTGAAAGAGATTCTTTAAAAGCATCTTGATTTTATTATCATCTTCTTCCTTTCAGTAGTTTCAAAATATATTTTTGAGAAGAAGAAACAATGCTTGGAGTTATTTATAAAGAATCATTCTTTGGATACTAAGTTAGTGCAGAGGACACTAGATAATATTGGTATCAGTCGATATGCTTATATACAACCTTTCTAGCTTTTACAATCAAATATGAAGCAAGGACATGTGCGCAATTGCATACTTCCAAGGCCATCTATGGTTAGAACTTTAGATAGAGAGTGAATAACAAAGTGATGCAGATTCTGAGTGAGACTTTCCATATCAAGGCTAGCTTCAAGGATAGGAAAAAGGAAGTTGTATCAATGAATTTAACAATATTTTCCTTGACTTGCCCACCCTAGAATGTTTAATGATCAGATTCTATGACTTGTCACTAGAAGAGGCACAAGGAATGGCTAGATTTGTGGTTAAACTTGATGAAAGTGAGATTCTAAAATGTACAAAACTAGAGAGGGTCTCTATTACCTTCATAAATAGAGAACTTTCATAAGGTCACTACGATCATTCAATGTCATTTAGTATTCAATCTAAACACAACATCTGGTGACTAGGAGAATTTGAAGTAGATATAGAGGATTTTGATAAATTCTATTACACCAATACTTGATGTTATTATGAGAAAACAGGTATAGGAGAAGAGCTATTTGTTGAAGGATTTGGGAACTATAAGATTGAATGGCACATAGCTAGTGACTTAAAGACACTCAAATGCATGCATTGAATGTGTCAAAGGGAGCCAACTCTAGATCTCCTTGCCTATATTGCATGTCCCTAGCCATAGAGTTAAACTCAATCAATTGAAATAGAGCTCCCTCTAAGCACAACAAGAATCCACAATTTAAGCCAGTCCTAGATATTCCTTTAGTGAATGTTCATATTTGTACACTTCATGTGCTTTGTAAGATAATTAAAATGCTTGTTTATCTTTATATAGGGTTTGCATGAAAGTTGAAGCCATTATAGTCTAGAACAAATGCTATAATAAAGATTGAAATAGTCTTATTTGTAATTGGTCTACATGGTGGTAATGTTGTTATTGAATTAGATCTTCAAAATTCTAAGGATGGCAATTGTGTCCCCAAAAATCCATGTGTTGGTGGAGTGAAGGCTAGAAGGTTTCTAGGCTTTCATAGGAGACTTGGTAAGATAAACTCTAGGAATGGTGGCTCAACTATTCGATACAATCAATGGAAGTCTCTACATAATGCAGTTAAGGATCGTGCTGATAATGGAGAAGCTCAGAATAGAAAAAATAATATTTTGGAAACACTATACAAAGTATTTTTTTATTGTGATAAAACTGAATGGAATGATGATGATCTCAAAGACTTCAAAAACCAATTGAACCTTTTTAAAAAGGCAATGACAAAAGCTTGGGATAATCACCACTTCACTCACTATATGGTAAGAAGTTTGCATATGTATATCTCTTTATTGTCTAACTCATGTAAGGTTTTTTAATTAACTTTCTTTATTTATTAACTATGCAACATATTTTATCCAACCATGCTCCATATTTTATCAAGAAATATGGATCTCTATCTATCTCGTCAATCCAAGGTATGGAAAGACATGGAGGTGGAATATACAAAGCAAAAAGTTTATTAGAGGTCTTCCAATGGTTCTACAAACAAATTTGGCACAAATTCAAGCTCAAAGACACAACCACATCATATAATGCATCATCTTTGGCAAGGACTATATAAATTGTCACCCAAATAAGAAAAGAGGGATATTTAAACACTTCTACAAAGAAAAGCTTTTTAGAATGGTTACAAACTAGACAAAGAGATGAAAAAAGATGGGTCAAGAAATACCTCTTTTAGTCTGACTCTACTGTAGAAGAGTCTCTAGTTTCAAGCACTTCACTAGGTCCTCTTGAGGAATCTTTTGTTTCATCCCACTCAATGAGATCTCTACATTTCAAAAACTCTTGGATCCTATAGTCTGGAAGGAGCTTCAAATTCTTGGCATCTCCTACATGGGAGAGCAAATAAGAGCCAAGAACTCCAAAGTATCCTGCCCTAGATCCATTATATCCAGGCATGAAGCCAAAAACTCTTATAGCTTCTTCCTTCTCCACTAAAATTATCTTATATGATCCTCTATTGAAAACTTGGGATCCAATCACCTTGGAGATAGCTTTCAAAGCCATCATTGGGTGGCAAGCTGGAGAGCTTGACAACATGCTATGATAAATTGCAACTATTTGATTATTTAAGCTTCTAATATAATGACCAAGGCCTTGACTTTTGCACCAAGCTTCAATAGCCTTGAGCCCTTAGCTCTTCCAAGAAAGTTGTCTACATCTTCAGTTTCTATCTGCACAATAAACCACAATAGTGTAAGATGTCAATAGATAAATATTCAATAATATTTGTTTATAATGCATAACATACTCTAATATAAACCACAATGGATATCTTAGAATTATCTTCCATACCTTAGGGTTTTCATCTTCTTCAAGAAAACTATCATCATAAAGATTTACTGAACTTTTTGGTTTCTCCTTTGATGGTGACTTCAGTTTCTCTTCATACCCCATGTCATCAATACCAAGTCTCTACTAAGTTTTTAAGAACTCTTCCTCTGTAGTAGTAGGTAGCCCCTCCTTTTTATATTCCATAATGATCTAATTAATACATGAATGCAAGGCTACATAGTTGTCTTGAAAATTCTTTCCCTCAACATCAAGACTTGCTAGCAATTCATGTTTATAACCTCTAAAATTCTTATCATTTTGGCCCTATGTTGCAAGGATTGCTAAGCAGTAATCTTCTCTGAGATCAAAAAGGTGTTGGATATCATTTAGCAATACATATCTCATTTTGTTGATGAGGTAACTGGAAAATGTTGGAACACATTCAAGAGGACCTTCTTCAATCTCTACACTCAACTCTATCTCATTTTCTTCCACTTTCGTAATGTTCTCACTTTTAAATAAAGCAACATCAAATCCCTACACTAATTGGTTCTCAACATCCTCCTAAAACATTTTCCCCTTCTCTTCAACCTATTTATATTTACTTGCAATATTCTCTATCTTCTTCTCTTGTATTGTATCTAAAGAACAACTATCCATATATATTGAAGATATACAAGAAATCCAACATCCTTGTGGACAAGAAGTTATTAATGTTGATTCTGATGAAAAGGTCAATCTACTTTCCACTTTTTGAATTCCTCATCAATAATGCTAGGCCTTGTTTGCAAAGTTATTCTAGTAGCATTGGTAGCTTCCACTATGTCATTGTAATGGACAAATCCCTCAATCTCTAGGCCCTGCACATGTCTATCATAAGACTCCCTATAATCCTTTAGTTTGTCTTCAAGATTCTTCAAGAGCTCTTGCAAATCAAATGGAACATTGAGCATATCTTTGATGTAAATAAATCTGGATGAATATTTGGTTGCATGGAGGAAATCAAAAAGCTTTTTATCACAGGTATCCTCCAGATCCCCTTCATTCCCTTTAGAGAAATCTTCATTTTAGTCATCCTAATTACTCATAGAACCAAATTTTGAAACAACAAGACAAGTTTAGGAATACAAAGTACTAATCCACATTTGCTCATATCCAAAAACGCAATTTAAATTTTTCTAAGACAATGCACATAGAACATCAGAACCATATCATTTTACATATGTACAAGATCAAAGCAAGATTGCTAGAAAAATTCCATCAATCCCTTCATGTCATTTTTGCCTATTTGATATTTTGTGAGGCACTCACCCTTGGCTTTAAAGTTTATCCTTTTGATGCAAAGCATGCCCATCAAGGGAACTTAAGCAAGGCTTCAATGTCCTCTTTCTCCTCTTGGACCACCAAACACAGAACAATGGGCCATAATAATACGTTATTCCACTCATATCATATATTTAAATCCATATAGCACACTCCACATTTTCAAATGCTTGCATAACATATCATACATGGTTATATTAATTTTTGCTGCAACTTGTAATCGGAAAAAATCAAAACAGGAGTGCCTTACAAAATGTGAATCAAGTCTTCAAGCAGCAAAGCAAGCATGAAATTTAATGTTTCATCGGGCAAACTTAATTCTGGTTGGAAGACTTATGAAATGCAATAATGGAGGTCAAAAGGGCTTTGTTGATTGATATTATTGTGTTTCATAAGTCATTGAATTGTTTCAGAGGAAAAACAACCAATTTAATCATTTTCAATGCCTAAAAATCATCCATTCAATTATTTTTCAAAGCTTGCAGAAGAAAAATGACAAATAAGAGTTTGTTACATGAGAAACGTATTGCTTTCTGAGAATGAATGGGTTTTGTTAGGAGTACACGTTCTCTCAACTTGCGATGCACAAAGGATATAGTTGTGGAAGAGAAAAAAAATGTGCGGAAGAAAAATTTGTAGAAACACCAACTTGAGTTTGTGTATATATTTATCAACGGTCACCATGCATTTATTCAAAAAGGTACCATGCACTGAGTGAAAAGAGATGTATTTAAAGTGAAAAAGAAGAGGCTAAAAATGCTCCCACGCTAATTTAAATAGCCTAATTTGAAGTGGTCCACTTGTTTTTGCACTCCTGACTAAGATTGGTTTAGGTAACTAGATATATTAGTCAACATGCTTCTATGTTCAAGGAACTTGAAAGCAAGCATGAATGGTAAAAATTCTTTTTAAATAGGAAAATTTACCATTGTCATGGGGAGACTACTTCTTAAACCACCTCTTCAACTCATTCATCACCATCACCTAGATTACTATATAACTAGGCCACTTGCCCAACTAGGTGGCCAACCACCTCTAACCAACCATTCAAACTAGGTTTGCCAAGGTTTATCCATATAGAGGGTATTCTCTAATTCTTCTTCATCTCCAATCTCCATCAGACATTGCAGGCTACTGAATCAAATCATGGTTTTGCTAACACTAGTGTCATTCAAGTACCTCATGATGTGTAGCAACTATGGGTCTATGTCATTGTTAGTCTTAATTTTGAGTTTTTTTTTTTGTTTCATCTAGAGATTTTAGATGGCTAGAACTAATGCTACTATAAGAAAGCAGAAAGTTGATGTTAGAGGCCTTGCTTCAAAGATCCATCAGTCCTCCAAGCCTTCCAAACTTGCAAGGAAATCAAAGCCAAGGAGAAAGTTCTCACAACATATTAGATGCCTCAAGGAGATTAGAAGTGAAATGAAGGCTCTAGATAATGCAATTCCAAAACTGCCCTTTGAAAGGGTTGGAGAAGACTTGTTAGAGAAATTTGTGACAAGCATAGTCTTGATAGTTTTAGATGGACAAGGGCATCTCTCAATTGGATCCAGGAGGCTGCATAGGATTTTTTGATTGAGTTTTTTCAAGACTCCTATTTCTATGCTGCTCATGCACATAGGCTTACAGTTATAGACAAAGACATTATCATTCTTAGGAGGTTGAGATACAGGTTTTCAAAGGTCCTTGAGCAAGTCCCCCTTTCTAGTGTGATGTGAAGTCTTTTAATATTTTAAATGTGCCTCCATATATAAAAAAGAAAGGTGATCCGAGTCCTAAGGTTGAAGATGTCACCCATGAAAAGGACACAAGACTAAATGAGAAAGAGGAAAAGGCCAGAGAAAAGTAGATAGATAAATGGAGGGAGTATAGAAGGAAGAAAGTAGAACAAAAGGAAGCAGAGTAGCTATTATCTTTTGAAGAAGAGCTATCTACCCTTCTTAAAAAGGTTGATCCCATGGGCCTCAATGTCTATTGCTTTTTACTTAGTGATATTAACAAAAGATCTGATATGGTATTTTTTGACTCTGAATATGTTCAAATCCTCAAGAATAAAATGAGAGAAGTAAATGACTCTATTCTTCTTGTTAGGATGAGGTATAATATACCCATTTTTTTTTTTACTCACTATATTTTTCTAGTAATAGACTTTCATGTGCTCACTATCTCCATTCCTTTGCTAAGTGTGTAATGCAAGAGCTCCCCTTTGATACACAACAAAAAATTGAGGTTCTTGATCCATCTATCTCATACTATATGAAGAGTTAACTTGATGCAAGCGCATTTGATCATTGATACTTCAATCCAATTGACACTGAAACTTTGGAGGTTTTTCTAATTTCATACAATGAAAAGTAAATAATTTGATATTTTGTTAGATTTTATGAGATTTTGTTTTGCTAAATTATTGAAATATGATTGTTTTCAATTCTCATTGATCCCAATTGGAATAGACTGTGTATAGAGGCAATGTTTCCTCATCAATTCTATGAAAGGAAGCCATGGAAATGCTAAGTTGTAAGTTATATAATCCAAGTTCTCCTTGATCTTTTGATCTTTTTTTTTGCAAGTACTCTAAATATTTTGATATTTTTTTACAATTACTCTAAATATTATTATCTTTTTGGTACAAAGATGTAAAAATTTTGATTGAAATGCTAGAGAAAAAGCCTTCCATGCCTTCTTATTTACTTGCAACAATGCAATATAGACAAGTTACGGTAAGGTTTTGATTTGAATGGTTGGAACATAATAAGAAAATTTATTCTATAAACTATCATAAACAAGTTTCATGGTTTTACTTTATATTGTTGGCTGCAATGTCCTCATCTGGACGATAATCACTCTTGTGGGTTGAAGAGTATTGTAAATGCCAAATGCCAAAAGATTGATTAAGTTTATTTATCTCAATGATGATAAATTATAAAGGTATTGTGAAATATACTAGACTTTAAGATAGAGGTTCATTGCAAAATGGTCCACTGATGATAATAATATAATCCATTGTAAAAAATAACAATGAAGTAAAAATCTTTTCTTACAAATGTATGATAGTTTTCAAGGGATTGCTATACAAGTGAGCATGTTTGGTATATAAGAGCAAAGGTCATGAAGTACATAATGGTCAATTGTATGCAACCAGCAAGAACAAACAGTGGTGGAGACTTGGACAATGAAGGAGAGGAGGTGCATGTAACTGCAGCAGGTAAAAGGCTATGCCTTCAACACCTAAGGCAACCAAAGCGTCAAAGAAAGGCAAAAGGACTCCTAGAAAGGATATCCCTTCTCCTACAAAAAAATTCTCAAAAAAAGAAGTAGCTTTGCCTCATTGCTTTTGTAAGCCCTTGTGTGTATAAGTCATGGAGATGGCTGACAAAAATTTTCCATGAAATTTATACATGTATTTTATATTGATAGTAAAGAGAACTTTTCTTCAATATCTTTGCATTGTATATTCTTCTAGGCTTCTCGTTGATTTTACAAAAAATATGTTACAAATTTTTGTTAATCAAGAAGTGAAATTAAATATACACCTAAGTGGATATAATGTGATATAAAAAACTTACTCATTTGTTATTAAATTGAAATACAAATGAGCATGGTAGTTCAATGTCTTCATTCTATAAATCCATCCTCACTTGATGTAGCATACATGAGGATTTAACCTTTAGGATTGCAATAATGTCCTCATTGAACCAATATCAAGATCCACTATAGAATCTTTGCTAAAATTATCAAGATTTTGGTATAAAGCAACCGGACTACCACCAACATGACGCCATCTACTATAATAAAAGCTAAGGATGAAATTTTGAGTAGCAACCATATACAAGCTATAGAGTCGATCTATCTTATATATACATTTTCCTTCTGTCGTCCTAGTGTCCCATCCCTCATCAACAAATTATATGACATGATCATATGTTAGTCTCTTTAACTGAAAGCATGGCCTCTAATCTTCTTATCTCAACATTAGAAAAGAAGTCAACAAATATATTAATAGACATGAACAAAGTAACTTTGCTTAGCCTACTTGAGATATTAGGTTTTAATGCTCTCTGTATCTCACAAAATATTTTACATCTATAGCCCTCACTAGTAGTTGGACTTAGCAAAGGCCACTCAAAGCTTGAAAAATCTGGCAAATGAAGGGGGGATATTGATCCCCATTGGATGTGTTGCATGAGAACAATATAAGAATGGTCATAAAAGAATATTACATTCTCTGCAAGCTCTGTATTCTTTCTACCTTTGTACATTTCTTCTCCAATTGAACCGTACATAACATCAATAACATCAACAATAGACTCAATTGGTTGCCATTTCTCAAGATTTGAGGGGTAGGCATATACAAGACAAATAAACAAATGTTATAATGAAGAACCTTAAACCAAGTTCAATAAAAGAAAGACTTTAAGAATCGATTTTTTACAATTTGGTCTATGCATTGGAAGATTTGAAGTTCCAAGCTCCAAATATAGCTCTCTATGCATAAACACATGTCACACCAGTGCCTCTTTTATGCTAGTCTTATTCACTCCAAGCTTGAAATCTCGAGCTTTACCCTTTCAAGTGAAATTGAACAAGCTCTCATATATTTGTCTTTTCCCACGTTTTGCCTGCTGCATGGTGATCCAACTGCCTTTGCTAATAATAGTAGGAATTCATCTTCCATCCTTTTGGAATGAGTTAAACACTGATATGGATGTGATATGGGAGCTTGTATGCCTTGTTGAAGGTCAAATTTCTATATCCATGGCATAGAGAGAGAGAGAGAGAGAGAGAGAGAGGGGGGGGGAGGGGGGGTGGGAGGAGGAGGACTAGGCTACCACCACAAAGGAGGGAAAAATACAAGAGGGATAAAATAAAGGAGGAAAAAAATTAAGTGACAAGCTTTTTGCTCATTCGAATTTAGATTAAACCGATCATTATCATTAATCTAGACATATCATTAAATGAAAGTGGTCGAGATTGTATGTCATTAATGCAAAGAGTGTCATAATCACAAATATAAGAGGCTAAAAATAGATATTGATAATACAAATTCGTGTGTGTGTGTGTGTGTGTGTGTGTGTGTGTGTGTGTGTGTGTGTGTGTGTGTGTGTGTGTTTTTGTAAAACCATTTTTTTCCTTTTTTTTAATAGAAGTTCTGTTATAGAGGCTTTGCTCCTATTCTCTCTCTATCTCTATCTCCTGAAAGGCATTTTCGAGACCTCAAAACTCTCATAATGGGAGAGGTTAAATCAGAGATATATAATAATGCATGATGCAATTAGAATGAAAGAAAGGAAGCATGGCCATTTTCATTATGCTATTCTTGCAAGCAAAAATTTCCACAAGAAAAACACTATAAAGACCATGATCGCAATTGTTAAAGATTCAATAGGCACAAGCATGTGCAAATGCATAAATCTATCCAAAGCCTGAATCATCATTATTAGCAATGGTCAAATGGTGTCCCACACATCATGTCCACCAAGCATTGATTTTAAAGGCTAAATCACCATCTATGCATATGCAAATGGGCTAGATCTTTGCATATGCTTCACCAAGGCCTCCGAAACCTGAAAAAATAGGATATAACAAAGGATGTAACCCAAGACCATGTTGAACGTTGTCGTGTTGCTGCGCATCTGAGTCGTAAACACCTCCATTTTTGTTGTGCATTTGTGTTAGCATTTTAATAATTCGCATCCAATGTATATATTCCCTTAATGCATGCGCCTAATCTAGACGTTCATTCTGGTGAAGACTTTTATGACTATGTTGAAGCCACTAACCAGGCTACCCATATTTAAAATCTTCTTGGAGATTTTTGTGAACATGATGAATATTTTGCTGCTTGGGGCGATGCTGATCTCATTGAGAATATTCTTCAAATTCCTGATCATGTTGCTACTTCTGCTGATGCAATTATTACCCACCCACCTCATTCTGCTGGAAATAGAGATCATAATACTCAACAGAATGAGGTAACGTTCAGTCGTGTAATTCCTGCCATCAACACTAATATTTCAAGCATGCCTCAAAAGGCTGCAGAAGCAGCCATTCCTGCAGCAATAAAAGAGGTTGGTCCTCTTACACAAGAAAATTCAAAAGGTTCAATCCCCTCTTCCTCTTTGGAAACTTTAATGGGTCCAATTCCCTCTCTAAAGATAGCAAAGTCACAAAGTGCTAGCCTATTCTGGGGGAGAAAGGAGAGAAAAAGCGGAGGAAGTCACGAACAGGGAGGGGAAAAGAGGAAGTCACAAACGGAAAGAGAGGAATCTAAAAATGGAGGGAAGACGACACCGCAGGGAGGCATAACCTGAATCGAGATCTCTTACTGTCGGGGGGGGTTTTATTGAGGCATTTTAGCCTGCATTCTAAAAAAAGCAAGAAAGAGGAGCGAATCTCCGCGTCCTACTCTATTGGCATTTTGATCAAGTTGGGATGCTCTAGGAAATCGTCAAAAACATCGGTGACGCAGACAGGGCAATGCCCCAACGCATTCTGTGTATCTTCATCGTTCGACAGAGCAAATTCACTGACAAATGAATCCTTTGATTCCCATCTTTCCATGACCTACTGCATAAATGGAAGGTGATCAAGACGATCACGCCAAAAGGAGGCCTCGCTTTGTAAATCCACGGGGTAGACCTCTCGACTACACCGGGAGCCAGGGATGGGCTTCTCGCATAGTCAATCGCACCCTTTGCGCAGCTGCAGTTGGAGCATTTAGTGGAGTGGCGATTGGGATTGTTCGAAGGCAAAGTCCTTTTCGACTACTTGCATCGACTGAAACAAGCTGTGCTATAGCAACATGTTGTTTTTGTGGTGCACAGGAATTGGTGCGTGAACTCAGAGCTACTGATCCTGATGATAATTGGTGCGTGAACTCAGAGCTGCTGATCCTGATGATTGGGTGATTGAAGTCTGGAGCTGCTGAAGAAGAGAAATTTGACAAAGAGGCAATAAACGAGGCCTTGCTTCTGAGGCCACTGCGGTCCCATAATCCTCAATCGTCCTTGTCATCTCATCATAGATTCACAATATACCGACGAGTTCTCTGCACATGCTGTCGTCATCGTCCTCACTGAATTGCTGCTGATCTGCTGCTTCGCTTTGCTTCTTCTGACGAAATACTTTCTCAGTTCCCCTTCATCATTATTGAACCTCAGTTGATTGCCATCCAATTCGACTGAAAGGCATATACATTTCTAAGGGAATGCTGATTACAGTACATGGGGCTTTCAAAGCTCTATTAATGACAGGTCTTATGGATTTAGAGTATTGATAGTTATAGAAGATGAATCCGTATTCTTGTGCAGAAAAGGGAAGTGATCTGGAATAGAGAGGTTGGACTAGCATCTATAATTGAGGCTTCAACCGCTGAACTTCCTATAGAGAAAGAGGATGTTTCCGTAGCAAAGGATGAACATGGCTTGTCTGAATGGCTGAAGGGTCATATTCTGAAACTCAAGGCAACCCTATTACTGGCCAGTCCGGAAGAGGTTGCAGTTATACAAACTTTGCATCTACATAATACGGAGAAGACAAAAATGTTCCGTGATCATAATGGAATTAGGAAACTTCTAATTGTTCTGACAAAGGTTGGAAAACTGTGCGTCATCCATACTGGAGATGATCGAATAGTGTGGTCTCTCTTCCTCACTTCATTTCAAAGCTCTGAACTCAGCTACTGTTGAGAATGGGATTCCTCTTTTGAGCAGCCTTGACTTGGAACCTTGTAATCTCAACTACTTAGAGATTCATACAGTCTTTCATGTTTGAATGGTATGAATGGTCTAAAGTACCCTTTAGACAGTAAACAGTAAAGCTGTTTATGATTAAATCTTGAAACTGAGAGATTTATTTGGTGCCCTGAATCCAAGTTCATACACTTATTGTAAACCAGAGGACAGATTGACATGCTTTGTCATTTATTTTTTGACTCTTCTTTTGTAAAATACTTGACAAACAATATAATGAACTTGGCATCAAATATTGTGTTATCGAGATCTTCTTGATAGTCTTTATTTCTTGCTGTACCTTGAACCCCGTGTTCAGCAGCCTTTACACGAAATCTACGACATTCTGGTGAACCCGACGTGAAAGTGTTGCGTCATCAACAAGATGGGAGACTCGCAAGAAGAGATGACAGATGATAATGTCATGAAGAACCTGTTTCAGTCATTCACCATGTATATGAAGCAGCAAGCGCATGCAAAACGAGACAGTGATGCTATGGATGCCTTGAAAGCTGTCCAACAGGAGATGAAGCAGTTTAATGGCCAGCAAGTGTCAACTTACCTGCATTTGTATGAAGAAAAGATGAAGTTTTTTGGGGTTTCTCAAGATGTTTGGAGCCGCTACTTCTTGCGGATCGTGGTGCGCGCTCTTGAAGGTCGAATTGCAGAAATTCAAGAAGCACATGCAGGTTGGGCTGAATTTAAAAAGGCATTAAAAGATGAATATTTCCTGGAGGATACAGGTCTTATGAATCGCAGGAATTTTTTAGCATGGGTTTCTATGCCTAATAAGGGACTTTCTGTTACTGCTCTTCTGCGAGAGTTTGAAAGCCGTTATGATCAGTTGGATGGGACTGAACAGCAAGCTTTGCAGATGCAAAAAGTGGAGTTATTTTTGCAAGCTACAGATGCTGATTTACAGGAAAAGTTGGATGATCTTTTGGAAGATCAAGCTACTGATTCAGGTTTAAAGACTGAGTGGAGACATGTCATTGATGCTGTGAATGCTCTTGTCAAGAAGCAGCGCAGGAGAGTCAGATTGCATCGAAATACAGGATCAATTCCTGAAAAATCCTTGGAGACTTCTTCTTCTACCCCTGCTACTTCTTTGCCTAAGCCTACTCCTCCTGTTATGAATCCACCAGTTCCTGCTGCTCCAGTGCCCTTATCTGTAGATGATGTTATTAAAGGCTTGGCGGATTTGACGATTGAAGCAGTCAAAGCTGAAGTTGGTAAGTTAAAGGAGCAACTTATGTCAGTACCTGCTGTAGCACCTGCTCCAGTGACTGCTTTTCCAGCTGGTCAAAGAAAAGGGCGACGATGTATTTGGTGTGATAGTACAGAGCACCAACACTGCAGAGATTGTGATGCTTTTCAGGAAGCACGTAAGAAGAATGTAGTGTTCTGGGGACAAGATGGGAAGATATGGCTGAGAGAGACTGGCGCTCCTCTTGACACGAACTTTGGTAAGGGAGGTATGAAGAAGCTTGTTGATGATATGGCTGCGCGATCAGCTTATGTGAGTGTTAGAGGAGATGCTTCAGCTTTTGGAGTCCATCTTGACCAGAAATCTGATGGAGACTCTGCTTTATGGTCTTTTGCCTTGGAGATAGCGAGAAGAGGGAAAGTTCAAACTTCTACTATGACTTGTGTGGGCTCTAGCATCCGAGGAGAAACAGGATAGGATTCTCCTGTTGACAGGTATTCTATTTTTGCTTATATGGCGAAAACGCAGGGTTTAGATGCCATGGTTGAGGAAAAGAGAAGAAGAGATGAGGAAGGACCTAGCTCCTCCAAAAAGACTAGAGGGGGTGACTTTGTTTCACCACCTGTTACAGCTCCACCTATGTCAAATTCTCCAACTCAAACAGGTTCCGATCAATCAATAGAAGACAAGCAGAAGGAAAAGAGGCAACCAAGAAAAGAGCCAGGATTCAAGCTCTTGTCAAACCTTGATATGCAAACGGATATGAGTAAGATTTTTCATGAAAGAATTTTGAATAGTGAAGTCACTTTTACTGTTGGAGAGGCTCTTGGGATTGCTAGAAGAGAAATACAGGATCAGATGCAGGATCTTTTGCGGAGGAAACGGCATGCGATGGAAGGACCTGCTTTACAGGGATTGTGGCATGGAACTCTTGGGGAAGAGCATGATGATGCAGTGATGGTTGAGAATGCTTCTGTTAATCCGCAGTTGGAGAAAATAGTGCAGCCTATGCAGTATGAAGATGATGAGACCCCTATTCTCATTCCTCGTAGCCATTTTTCACGAAGTCATTGGGCTAGAGCAACCACTGAGACAGTGGTAAGGATTGGAGAGAAACAAATTCCCTTGATTGCTTTAGTTGATCATGGTTCTGAAATTAATCTTATTGCTCGAGGTGTTTATGAGAGTGGCAAGTGGCCTATGGATGCAGAGCATGGCTGGCGCATGAGAGCCGCCAATAATACTTCTGGTGATATGTATGCTGCTTGTCCGAGTATCAGAATTTCTATTGGTAATGTTGAAGAGGATTATCATTGCTTTGTTCAGGATTCATGCTCTTATCCGATTATTCTTGGACAGCCTTTCATTACAGAAGCAAGAATGGAAACAAAAGTGATGGATGACGGATCAGCTTATGCGCGGATACGCAGTAAAGATGGTATGCGAGCTGTTCAGTTTATGATTGTTGGGGTAAATCATCCGAGAAACAGGGACTCCTTGCGTGAGGCACCACTACCTGCGAAGGAGTCGGATTTTCATTAGGTACCGCTGTCTTGCGAGACGCCAGTGGTACGGAGCGGAGAAAAGAGGAGATCTTGCCTCCTGGCAGCCAGTCTTTCTCCAATAATTTTGTTGGTCTTTCTTCAGATAGTTCAGTGAGCTATCAGAAAATTTCAGATTTGCCTAGAGCTGTCAGGCAGTACATTGGTCGTAAGGAAAAAGAGTTGAAGAATGCAGGTATTTTGCAAGCAGAAGAGCATGATGTGGATGGATTGTATGAAGGGATGTCTTATGCAGATACATTGTTTGAGATGAGAGCAATGCTGAAAACTGATGTATGCAAGGGTTCAAAGATTATACCTGTGCAAACCTTGGATATGTTTCAGGAAATTCCTGGTTTTATGCTGCAAACAGAGTTAGAGGCTGAGAAAACTCAGCAAACTGAATTTATGGCTGATCTTGATCAGCTAATAGAATTGCAGAGGGCTGAATCCATTCAGCCAACAGAGTTGAATGCAGAAAAATTTCTGCATACAGAGTTTCAGGATGCGTCTATGCAGTCCATTGAGCCGAGGGCTGAATTCAATCAGCCAACAGAGTTGAATGCAGAAAAATTTCTGCATACAGAGTTTCAAGCTGCACCCATGCAGTCCATAGAGCTAAAGGCTGAAATTTTTCAGCCAACAGAGTTGAAAGATGCTGAAATTTTGCAGAAATTGCAGCAAAGGAAAGAGTGCTTGAATGATGCCAAGGTTGACACAAAATATAAAACAGTTGATAAGAAGGTTAAGCCGGTTGCAGGCCCGCTTCCTTCTGATAGTGATGAACAGATTGAAAAAGCTATGAAGCAGCCTATGTTGAGGGATCCTGCAAATATTGGACATAAGTTTACAGCTGAAACTCTTGCAGAATTGAAGATTGGAAATGATGATTTTTTGCTTCCAGTGGAAAAAGAATATTTTAGAGAGATGTTTGGACGTCATGGTAAGGCATTTGCTTTCTTTCCACATGAAATTGGCTGCATTAGTCCCAAATTGGTTGCACCTATGGTCATCTTCACTGTTCCTCATGTACCATGGAATATACGTCCTATACCTGTGCCTAAAGCACACTTGCCAAGCTGATAGAATTGCTGAATGAGAAGATTAAAATGGGGATTTTGGAACCCTCTTCTGCACCCTATTCTAACAGGTGGTTTACTATACCAAAGAAGAATGGTACTTTGAGATTTATTCAGGATATGCAGCCAGTGAACAAAGTGACAATCAGGAATGTGGGAACAGGTCCAGTTGTGGATGAATTTGCTGAGGCTTTTGCAGGACGAGCCATCTATTCACTAGGTGACTTGTATTCAGGTTATGATCAGTTTCAGCTTGCCTTGGAAAGCAGGGATATTACTACTATGCGGACACCTATTGGTCTTGTGAGGATGTGTACCTTGCCTCAGGGTGCTACAAACTCAGTTGCTCATATGATGAATGCTATGCATAGAGTTCTTCGAGACTATATTCCACAGTATACCATGCCTTTTCTAGATGATGTGCCTATTAAGGGTTGTGCAGAAGAAGAAAAGAATGAAAGTCTTGATTTGGGTGGATGTAGACAGTTTGTGGTTGATCACTTGAATGCTTGTGAACAAATATTGACACGATTAGAGGAGGTAAATTTGACACTTTCAGGGCTGAAATCTGTCTTTGCTGTTAATGAAGTCATCATAGTTGGCCATATGGTTGGATATTATGGCAGTAAACCTTCTCCTGCAAAGATGGATGCCATAAACAGGATTGCAGAGTATTGCTCGACTACTTCAGAGGTGCGAAGATTTGTGGGAGCTTGTGTATTTTACATGATTTGGATTCCTCATTTTCCTCATATTGCAGATGTTCTCTATCAGCTGTTTCGAAAGGGGCAGAAATTTCATTGGAATGATGAAGCTGATGGAGAAACAGGTTTACTAGAATCAGAAGATGGACTTGACCTGTTTGTGGAGTTGAATGATCCTGGATAGTTGGCACATCCGGAGGATGCGCAGGTTTAGAGGGGGTGGATGTCGTGTTGCTGCGCATCCGAGTCGTAAACACCTCCATTTTTGTTGTGCATTTGTGTTAGCATTTTAATAATTCGCATCCAATGTATATATTCCCTTAATGCATGCGCCTAATCTAGACGTTCATTCTGGTGAAGACTTTTATGACTATGTTGAAGCCACTAACCAGGCTACCCATATTTAAAATCTTCTTGGAGATTTTTGTGAACATGATGAATATTTTTCTGCTTGCGGCGATACTGATCTCATTGAGAATATTCTTCAAATTCCTGATCATGTTGCTACTTCTGTTGATGCAATTATTACCCACCCACCTCATTCTGCTGGAAATAGAGATCATAATACTCAACAGAATGAGGTAACGTTCAGTCGTGTAATTCCTGCCATCAACACTAATATTTCAAGCATGCCTCAAAAGGCTGCAGAAGCAGCCATTCCTGCAGCAATAAAAGAGGTTGGTCCTCTTACACAAGAAAATTCAAAAGGTTCAATCCCCTCTTCCTCTTTGGAAACTTTAATGGGTCCAATTCCCTCTCTAAAGATAGCAAAGTCACAAAGTGCTAGCCTATTCTGGGGGAGAAAGGAGAGAAAAAGCGGAGGAAGTCACGAACAGGGAGGGGAAAAGAGGAAGTCACAAACGGAAAGAGAGGAATCTAAAAATGGAGGGAAGACGACACCGCAGGGAGGCATAACCTGAATCGAGATCTCTTACTGTCGAGGGGGGGGGGGGGGGGGGGGTTTATTGAGGCATTTTAGCCTGCATTCTAAAAAAAGTAAGAAAGAGGAGCGAATCTCTGCGTCCTACTCTATTGGCATTTTGATCAAGTTGGGATGCTCTGGGAAATCGTCAAAAACATCGGTGACGCAGACAGGGCAATGCCCCAACGCATTCTGTGTATCTTCATCGTTCGACAGAGCAAATTCACTGACAAATGAATCCTTTGATTCCCATCTTTCCATGACCTACTGCATAAATGGAAGGTGATCAAGACGATCACGCCAAAAGGAGGCCTCGCTTTGTAAATCCACGGGGTAGACCTCTCGACTACACCGGGAGCCAGGGATGGGCTTCTCGCATAGTCAATCGCACCCTTTGCGCAGCTGCAGTTGGAGCATTTAGTGGAGTGGCGATTGGGATTGTTCGAAGGCAAAGTCCTTTTCGACTACTTGCATCGATTGGAACAAGCTGTGCTATAGCAACATGTTGTTTTTGTGGTGCATAGGAATTGGTGCGTGAACTCAGAGCTACTGATCCTGATGATAATTGGTGCGTGAACTCAGAGCTGCTGATCCTGATGATTGGGTGATTGAAGTCTGGAGCTGCTGAAGAAGAGAAATTTGACAAAGAGGCAATAAACGAGGCCTTGCTTCTGAGGCCACTGCGGTCCCATAATCCTCAATCGTCCTTGTCATCTCATCATAGATTCACAATATACCGACGAGTTCTCTGCACATGCTGTCGTCATCGTCCTCACTGAATTGCTGCTGATCTGCTGCTTCGCTTTGCTTCTTCTGACGAAATACTTTCTCAGTTCCCCTTCATCATTATTGAACCTCAGTTGATCGCCATCCAATTCGACTGAAAGGCATATACATTTCTAAGGGAATGCTGATTACAGTACATGGGGCTTTCAAAGCTCTATTAATGACAGGTCTTATGGATTTAGAGTATTGATAGTTATAGAAGATGAATCCGTATTCTTGTGCAGAAAAGGGAAGTGATCTGGAATAGAGAGGTTGGACTAGCATCTATAATTGAGGCTTCAACCGCTGAACTTCCTATAGAGAAAGAGGATGTTTCCGTAGCAAAGGATGAACATGGCTTGTCTGAATGGCTGAAGGGTCATATTCTGAAACTCAAGGCAACCCTATTACTGGCCAGTCCGGAAGAGGTTGCAGTTATACAAACTTTGCATCTACATAATACGGAGAAGACAAAAATGTTCCGTGATCATAATGGAATTAGGAAACTTCTAATTGTTCTGACAAAGGTTGGAAAACTGTGCGTCATCCATACTGGAGATGATCGAATAGTGTGGTCTCTCTTCCTCACTTCATTTCAAAGCTCTGAACTCAGCTACTGTTGAGAATGGGATTCCTCTTTTGAGTAGCCTTGACTTGGAACCTTGTAATCTCAACTACTTAGAGATTCATACAGTCTTTCATGTTTGAATGGTATGAATGGTCTAAAGTACCCTTTAGACAGTAAACAGTAAAGCTGTTTATGATTAAATCTTGAAACTGAGAGATTTATTTGGTGCCCTGAATCCAAGTTCATACACTTATTGTAAACCAGAGGACAGATTGACATGCTTTGTCATTTATTTTTTGACTCTTCTTTTGTAAAATACTTGACAAACAATATAATGAACTTGGCATCAAATATTGTGTTATCGAGATCTTCTTGATAGTCTTTATTTCTTGCTGTACCTTGAACCCCGTGTTCAGCAGCCTTTACACGAAATCTACGACAACGTATCCAAGAGCCACAAAAGAAATGAACCATGACTAAGAATTGCCACATATAGTGAGTCATCGCAAAAAATAAGAAACAAACCATTCAAGCAATTCTTGTATTAGCCGCTTAAAGAGGTCTGTGCTCTTTTTGCCCCTCTCCTAACAAGTTCACCATCTATCATGGTGTGCTCAAAGCCCACATTAGGGCCATGTTTTTCCAAGAAGTAGCTGCAAGTGGTAGCAACATCAATAGACCCATCCTCTTGCTAGCCTCCCTATCACATATGGGAATAGACTCATCATTCGATAAACCTACCATCAATTACTTATATTTTTCCTAGATAATCTACCATTCTATACATATTGAAATTGCTTACAAGTAACTTGAGACCACCTCCTAAGTGTCTGGATGCTTGTGAGCCCCTTGCACATTAGAGTCTAAGAACTTTCTTTTTTTGTTACTAGTTTGTTAGTTGTTGCATTACTATTTTATGCTACATATATATTTAAAATCTTTCATAGTGATAGAAAGCTCTTTCTTTTGATTTATAAGTGATATGGAGCAATAGATCATGTTGTTCAACAAGTCATCTTTGTCTTTTGGTTTGAATTTTCCTTCATAGAGGTTTTAAAATGGAGTTTCTTTATTTAGGAATTTTTTTATATTAATAGCACGAGCTAGCTATAGTAGATTGTTAGGTGTATCCATATCAATATATGCAAATCTCACAACCTTTTTAAACCATGGACAATGCATGTGACTTTTTCTAATTGGATGTTACGTTTTTTAGCTTTGCCTTGCATAAATAATTGAATTCCTTTTGCATTTTGGAATGTGACTTGGCCTTTCCTGCAATGAATGTGGGCATCATTGGGAACTAGCCAGTCCATTCCAAGAAGGCACTCATCATAGACACCAAGATTCATGACACAAAATCTTATGTATGTAGGCTCATTGCCTAGATCAAACTCTACATTTCTAGTTTGGAATAATGACACAGCCTCTTTCCCAATAGCTACTTCTACTAGGAGTTTAGGTGCTTGATTAATTTTTGTTGACACTTCGAAGAAATAAAAGAATGAGTACTTTCACAATCTATCAAGACTTGGAAGTGTTTACATTGACAGTTTGTGAGTGCTAGTGTATGAATCACTAAGAACTAACGATTGGGCCCCTTCTTGTCAAGAGCGGCCTGAATCATTCCTCTTTTCATTTTGGTCTCCATTGAGAGCTTTTCTTCTTTCTCTCCTATGACAGGTATTATGGTAGCTCTTCCCCTTCCTCTTGCCCCTCTATTTTAACCATGGAACTATCTGTGTCAAGTTGGCTAGTTTAGTTTAGGGCACAGTCTTTTGTAGTGGCCCACTTTGTTGCAATGGAAATACCTTTGGGCACCATTGTTTTGATTTGTGGTGGGAACGAAGGTACTAGTTGTATTGACTTTGACTTTGACCTTCTTGTTTGCATCAAACTTCAGTCGTCCTTGCACCCTCTTTATAAATGCACACGATTCCTTGTTGGGTGAATCTCGATACCAATATCTAGTGTTTCTTGATTGCACTTAAAGGCTAAGTAGCTTTGCTCTTATCAAGGCATCTTGCAGATATATGGAGTGCATGGCTTCTAGTTGGGTATCCAAAGGAGGATTTAGGCCTATCCATAGCTCGACCATACTTTTGAAGGGTTACAAATTGGAAGTAATATGCTTCCAAGAATTCTAGTTGGAAAAGCTCAAAGAACTCGTTCATATTAGAGGCATGATAGGAAGGCAGAAGATACCTTCAATGCACAACTTCCTTTATGTGACAATAGCTTTTGAGACTCCTATATGTCTCTACACTATTATTTCCACCAAAGATGTGTTTCCCCTATTAGCTTTAGCTTGGCCAACACAGCTTGATTAGGGATACTTATCCCTACAGCTCAAAAATAGTCTTTTATAGACTCTATCTAAAGTTCCTCATTAGTTTCCACATCTTTTTCTTTCCCATCAAAGTCTGAAGGTTTAATCTACTTAAGAAGGGATTTCTCATCTTGCAATTCGATAGGATCAATGATAGATGGAATGTCCTATGATTGAAAATACACAAGAACTCATTTAATATGTGCATGTAAAAATTTATCCATCTACCAACTTAAGATTTTCTTTTTAAAATATAAATTTTTGCATATGTTGAAGAGAAATAAAACATCTTTTATTCAACTTATTTATCAATAGCCAGAGGCATTATATCATGGATAGGTTTTTATTGTAAGATTCACTTGTGGAATTTAGATATATCAATGATACTATAAGATGGGGGTGTGACAAATACACCTAGAATTTTTTACTTGGAGGGAGAAGGTCATAAAAACCTTCTTTATAGTAATTACTTTAGCAGGAGTGGCCTAAAACAACAATTCTATCAGTCCCCATGATAACTTTGGTCACTTCCCCACCATAGATGTAACGATTCAGACAAACTTGCTGTCATTCTATAAAAAGAGTTGGATTAACCCTAAACACTTCAAAAATAAATATCTTAATGAATTTTAAATTTTCCATCAAATATATGGAAGTCAATCAAAATAAATGAAGCATTTCACTCCATTATGTGTCCATCACCTTTCTCGATACAGTGGAGAAGGATTATAAATTCTAGAATATGCATGAGTTGATCTTTCAACATCAAAAGTCAATGGAGTACATAGTTTACATAAACGTACCTCAAAACAGAAGAAAATAAATCTAAGCATCATCATTCTAGCAAAAATTTCATCAAATATTAGTGGTAGGATAAATCATGAGAATTCTCTTCCTAATTTGTTTCTTATCTAACCTTTATAATTTTTCAAATAGTGGTTTACCTTTTTTTCCTAATACTAGGTGTAATGTGCATACCTAAACAAACATTGATAGCACATCTTTTTGTAACCCATCAAGAAGTAATCAAGACTAAACGAGTATCAATAGCACATCTTTTTATAGCCCATCAAAAAGCAATCAAGACTAAATGAATGTCAATAGCATATATTTTTGTAGCCTATCAAGAAATAATCAAGACTATTACCATCCAAAACTCGTTAGAATAATTTGACATTTGTAATCTTAAGCTACTTTAGTCTAACCATAGGGGGAAGCTTTTGAGGTGACTACAATTGCTACCACCTCAAGCCAAAGAAAACTATTGTTGCACTTGGTTCAAAGATAGTGAGAAATAAGGGAGAGCGATGTGCATCAATCCCTCTACCTATAGGGTAAAGTCTCAACTAAAGTCAGCATCCAACTCTTCCTAGACTTGCCTAATCTAACACTCAAATTCTGATGGAAGCCTCTCAACAAACCGAGACCACTCTACATTCAGCAAGTCCCATCAAGGATCTCACCACCCGCTTCCCTCTAGGGTTTTCTTTAGTTTGCTATTCATTCCTAGCATGATTTAATTTGGCATGTAGCACAATCAACTTCCTTAATTCCTTTAAAATAATGTTTCTTCGTGTAAATTAGGCATGATGGAAAATAATACAAAGAAAAAAATACTTGCAAAAAGAAAATATCCTTATTTAATTAAATTTCAATAATCATTCTAATCTATGTCCAAACTCCACCTAAAGGCCAAAAAGATAAACCATTATGTCCTCCCGTAGCTACCATTGGGGCCTTCGAGAAGATCCACCCCCACTCGCAAGGAGTAGGCTAGTCCTAGAACACCCAAGGAATTACGACCAAAGCCCCCTTGGCTCCTTGGTGCCTCCTAGCTTATGATGGGTCCGTACGAAGGGACCTCTCACATGTGCTAGTCCTAGTGCTTCAAAATAAAAAAATTCAACTCTCTTTTGGTCCAAAGAATTCGCTCTTTTTTAGAAAATCACAGGCATTTATTCAAACAATCTTTTAATGCAACAAGCAATCGCTCTTGTGATGCATAAGTATTTCTATAGGTCCTATGTTTACAAACATAGGCACCATAGTCTCATATCATGAATTTTGGGTCTTTGTACTCAAGTTAGCCTCATCTAGGCAATAGTGATGCTTTGGTTTGACTATTAGGGTTTATTCCTAAAGTATCAATTCTTATGTTTTTAGCTCTAGTATGGCACTTATTAGTATCGATCCTAGTAAAATCAAGTTAATATCTTCTTTACTTCCTTTCAGAAGTGGTTGGATTATAAATTTCCTAAGGAAACCAAATGAAGCGATCTTTGTACTAAGGAAACCAAATGAATTATATAGACTCATAATTCCTTCCTAGTAAGCAAGTATCCAATTTATTTCAAGACTAGATGTGTGGACCAAGGTGCCCTCACAGGAGGATAGTTCTAGTAAAATTTCCTCCTATGTGTCTAGTGTTTGTCTTTCTATTCAGCATCCTAGATATCCACAAGAATCCTCAACTACCTAGTAGCTTACATTACTTCACAAAATTATTCTTCTAACCATGTTTTTATTAACAAGATTACTATGAAAAACAAAAGAATAACTTGGACTTGGGGTTGCGGAATGGGAGCATCACTTGTGTATGCTACCTTGCATTCAGCTCCTGAACTTCTTTGCTTAGGGGGGGCATCTTTGTTAGCACTTCTCCGTGATTCCTCCTTCTCTGGTCTTTGTTGATGAACTTGAACTTGGAACTGAGGTTTATAGAAGCACAAAGATAAGTATGAAGGAAGTGCAAGCAAGGTTTAAGTGAGTGAGAAATTGGGTTTAGAGGGGTGGGTAGAGAATGGCAAACTAATTTGGGATGGAGTAGGCGATATCTGCAATGATGAGTGTGAGCTAGCATACAATCCTCGAGATCCTTGACCTACACACAAGTCCTTAGCTACCCCTCTCTCTAACTCCATATCTCACTTCTCTTTGTTTTATCTTTTCCTCTCTCTCTCTATCTCACTAGCTCCTCCTCTATCTCCGTTCTCACTCTATCTTGCTGTCTCTTCTTCTTAACTCTCTCTCTGACTATCTCCTTGCTATCCTTCTCTTGTTCTTCTCTCTCTCCCACTATCTTCTCTCCCTACTCTTCTTCTTTCTTCTTCTTCTTCTTCTTCTTCTTCTTCTTCCTCCTCCTCCTCCTCCTCCTCCTCCTCCTCCTCCTCCTCCTCCTGTGTGTGTGTGTGTGTGTGTGTGTGTGTGTGTGTGTGTGTGTGTGTGTGTGTGTGTGTGTGTGTGTGTGTGTGTGTGTGTGTGTGTGTGTGTGTGTGTGTGTGTGTGTGTGTGTGTGTGTGTGTGTGTGTGTGTGTGTGTGTGTGTGTGTGTGTGTGTGTGTGTGTGTGTGTGTGTGTGTGTGTGTGTGTGTGTGTGTGTGTGTGTGTGTGTGTGTGTGTGTGTGTGTGTGTGTGTGTGTGTGTGTGTGTGTGTGTGTGTGTGTGTGTGTGTGTGTGTGTGTGTGTGTGTGTGTGTGTGTGTGTGTGTGTGTGTGTGTGTGTGTGTGTGTGTGTGTGTGTGTGTGTGTGTGTGTGTGTAGGTAAAAGAAATAATTAATAGCATCTTCATGCTTATGGCTCTCTAAGCATTATATAATATTTGGCCATCTCTATCCTCATCAACCTTTGTTAAGTCATGTGTAGGTCTTTTCACTGCTAAACAAATCCAAGTTTAGTAGAGATTTCTCTATGTTGATTCGATGATGATGATGACTTTGGACTATGACCACAGAGTAGGTTTTGGCTCAATGAGAATGATTTTCATGATGTCAGTAGGCTGATGATGGAGATGATGAGGTCTATGCAACTAATGACTATTTCTTTTTTTGTTAAATTTTTATTTAAAACATTTAAATGATAGTTATAATGAAATATTGACCTCTCTAGAGGGTTTCCCTTCTTTAATACTATATGATGTTCCACTTCTTTTCATTATTTCCTAACACTTTGGTCTCGCTAGCTTTCTTCTACCTTAGATTCTACATCATCTCTATCTAGACAACAATGGGGAAAGTGCCTATCCACTTTGTATAGGAAGCACAAATCAACAATGGCATGAATTTGACTTCCACAACTAGTTTGTTATTAAATAGTTCCTAAACATTTATGACCCCTTTTATTCAATACCACAATATGAAAGCTCATTTTTTAACTTGAGGATTCCATTTATTGAGGTAACCAAAGGTACATAAAATACCTTATTAAGGGCTTTTTCCACTCTACATCTAGCTAGATTAGAAGGTTTGAGCAATCTTGAAGCATTAAAATGGAACATTGGGTAAAGTTGTTTGCATAGATATATTTGCCTCCAAAAACAAGTAACTATAGGATTTTATAGCACCTTAATTTAGCAAAGCACATTAGCCTAAACTACAAGGAACGTGTGAGAATATACTTTTCATGCAATAAAATAATAAGAGGAATAAAAAAAATTGAGTGGGAGAAGTTCCTAAATTTATTTTATGGAAAATAAGGAAGAGTGAAAGAAGATAACTTACTTTTTCTGAATTAAAACATAGAAAAATCATGTTTGCCCCTCTCCTCCCCCCCAAAAAAAATCCCCTCTTTGGGCAAGAAATATGCATATTTATGTACAATTCGCTGAACCCTTAGAGATGAGAGGTCGAGAGACAAAGAGGGGTTGGTGGACAGTGTGCTCAGTTCATGACAAATCAACTTATGTCAGTCATAGTATCTCCAACTTTGCACTAAAATGTTGATGTCTTCCTCCTCTTTCTCATAAACATCTAACATTACCTCTCCTCTAAAGTCAATTTACACTCAAACTATCCCAAACTCACTTTCTCTAGCCCTTTTTTTGTGAGAAACATTTGGGAGTTGATTTGAGCAGCCAAATACATGTTAAATAAGTTTTTTTTTAATAATCCATTTAAAGAGATCTTTTGGTATCACTCTAAAGTTCACAAGGTATCCTCCTATAAAATGATAAGCCTATATTGAAAGCTAATGTATTTTTTGTATTTATGATGCCTTTCACATTAATGAATCATCATTTTTGTGATGCTTGCTTAGCAGCGGCTACACTTATCCTCTGTAATCTAAATGGTTAGATTCAACCTTTTCTAGTGTAAAGAGGACTGACATTTCTTCAAAATACAAAAGTTTCATCATGGATGATGAAAGAATTTGTGGATTTCTACATAATTAAAAGTGCAAGTACAAAGCAAACTTGAGACTACTACAATCACGCAAATTGCTATGTAATTAAATGGATGAATACAAAGCAAACTCAAGGGTGCTAGAAAAGCGTGTTAAAAATAGTATCTTGCTTCTAAAAATTATATTAACTTAAAGCAAACCAAAGAGACTCAAACCCAATATTACATGGTATTTTAACTCTTAGTAATAAAAGTAAAGGGTGTATTCATGCATGGCATCTTCATTAATTATTAAAGTTATGCCTTTTGTTTGTGGTATGATTACCTTTTTCATTTAGTATATTATGTGATGATTATCTTACTCTAAGTTATAACTATTCCCATATTGTAGGATTGCTTTGGAGCTTAGGGGAGCTTAACAGGGCCCTAAGTTCATAAATACCTTATAACCATGAAATGAGTGCGATCACAAACAACTTGACCTTGTGGAGTTGGAAGGTCCCATCCTAAGCGGGACTATTGTAGCCACACTTGAGGGAGTGATGGCTTTGTAATAGATTTATTGTCTTTTGACATGTTTTTTCATGTATTTAATTAAACAAAGTGCTAACAAATCTTGTGTAATGAATTAATTAAAAGGAAGTTGTAATGGATTTATTGTCTTTTGACATGTTTTTTCATGTATTTAATTTAAAAAAATGCTAACCAATCTTCACAGAGTGTGGTAGCATGCCTTGCTTAATTAGATGACTAAAAAAAGCCTATCAAGGAAAGTTCGAGGCCTTGATCCCAATAACTAACAGACTATGATTGGATGGACTTCCCCTAAATGCTAGATAGTGAAGTTAGAACATGACCCCCCAATTTGGTGGGATGGAATTGACTTAACACTATTTTAAGGAACTGGAGTGTGGTTGAATATTGTTTTCCTAATGGCTCTAGATGTTTAAAAGATAGCTCCACTCTCTCTATACCAAGTGTGGTGTTAGCCCACTCTCACCTTTGATTGGTTGCAAAGTAACTCTTCTTAGGTGTAGTGTTAGACTACTACTAAGGGTGACCATCCATGCTTCCCTATGAAGTGGAACAAAAATTCCCATGTCCAACTAAGTCAATTGTTTCCCAAGGGAAGATTAGATGATTTTATGCAAGGACTTAGAGTTTCAATCAACTACTAGATGACTCTTATAGGTTTTTAGAGGAGGCACATCATAAAAGCATGCAACACCTCCTTGCCACCTTCAACAACTATATCACTTCTTCCCATAATTAATTCAATGCATGCCCTTAGACATGCGCTTCTCAACTTCTCCCATCCTAACAATGTTGCTAACAACCCTGCATTTGTACATGGGAACAACATAAGGGATCCTTCTACTTCTTCCATCTTCTATGGCCCACATTGTTGGGCTTAGGGGTAGGCTTTCCTACTATAGGACCATGCATGCAAGGGGGCCACCTCTAGGTGGCGAGGAAGATAGTAATAATAGAGAATTATATATATTAACTCTAGAGACCACATGACATACATGTCTTCCTCATTCACTCAACCCTTGTTGATTGTTGTTTTAGCATGGAAAGTCTTCTTACTTGATTATTGCTTCAAACCTATTGTAACACTCAATATCACATTTATCCTTTTCACCTCCAACTTGAACATCTTCTAATATATTCTTGACACTCGATAATCTATGTACTAAGAAAACTTATTGCACTTTCCTTTCTTTTATACACTACAATATGAAGCTAAAAACATTAGCATTACAAGCATTTGTCACTTTCAAGCAAGAGGAGGAAGGAGTTAGCAAGTAAAATGAGCAAGTTTGTGAGCATTTACTTAGCTATTGTAGGCACAACATGTATTTTTTTAGATTTTTGAGGTATTATGCCACTTCTCCACCATAAATAATGTATGGTAGTAACTTATCATAGCTAATTAATGAATAATAATTTTTATCATAACCTAATTGATTAAAAATGGCTCATCTTTCTACAAAAATTGTCACCAAATTGAGATGGGTGCACTTTGCATTCAAATACAATTTTTTAAAACAATAATCATTGCTTAACCAATGTCAACTATCACTTAAGCATGCCAAAATCTATCACTACTACTAGTATCATGCTAATTAAAACACATAACCACACTCAAATCATCAATTTTGTTCATCACTAGTAGTGAGGTATTTTTTTATCGCTTAATAGAGATGAATTTAGTGGCTAATATTTTCCTGTTGGCTAGATCTTTATGCTCTTTTTTTTTCCCCTTTCAAATGTTTAGGATTGAGTTTAATTTTCAAATTTGATATTTGCCCACATTTCTATGGTATAGGAGATTATTAACTCACCTTTTGCCACTCATGTGGAAGAAAAAGATAAGAAAATAGATTAAACACACCCTAAATTTTTATTATAGATGTGGAGTTAAGGTTACTAGTTAATTATATTTGAGTAGAAACATTCTAGCATTTTAAGAGAAGATCGTATCAAATGTTAACATAAATGTAGTCCTATTAATAAAAAGTTAAGGGATAATTTAGTGTTTGTATAGTGAGAACCTTAAGAGTAAGAACTAAAATTGGAAAAAAGATATATAGTTGAGGTTTGTATAGATAATGTAAGCCAATGTTGCACTCTAGCTGATAAATATGATATGTATAGATTTTTGTTTGCCAAATGTTGGGCTTTCATGATTGTTTATAATAATTTACTTTACTTCTTCAATCATAATAATTTATTTCCACCATTAACATGATTGAACCATCTTTCATTTCATGCTTTTGCAACTTAATTTTTGAGAAAATTTACCATTATAAGTTTTAAAATGAAATTTTTAAATGTTCTATATTATTATGTGTCATATAAAAAGTCTTCACCCAACCAACTACACATTTGTTTAGCTTAGAAAACACACTTTCTAAATTCTAAACTAGAACTTTCACCACATATTCTATAATATAAAATTATCCATATTAGGTTTTTAAATATCTCTTTAACTTAAGTGATGCATTTTGGTGTCACTACTAGGGATTTCTATTGTACTATAATCTTTTCAAATATGACCACAATTCCACAAGAATAGTTTGCATCATTGTTACCAACTCAATTATGGGAAACTTGGCTTGTGTCTATAGAACTCCGCGAGTAGAAGGAAAGTCAATATCTTGAGTGAGAGTAACTCAAATGGCACCCAAATCCTCAACACCTTATTGTGATCACTCAATAGTAAGCTTGAAGAGCACTAGGGAACATGCTTGTAATTAGTGAAGATAGTATCAAGAGTTATCAAAATGATCATTGAAAACCTTTGAATGCAAGAGAAATGATTATATGAACTTGACCTCAATGTGTGGCAAAGAGAAAATTCTGTATTCCAGTTAATTAGCTTTCACCAAAGATTGCCACTCATACGTGTAGTTAACCACCATTGTGGTGGTTGTCTCACAAGTATTGATAGTGACAAGATCACAAATTCCAAAAAATTCACCAAGTTTGAGAATAATTTTACAATAAACTACTCAACTCTGCAACCACGTATCTCTATTTTTTGTTGGATAAACATGAAGCATTTGACCCAATGATAAGTGAGAATGTTGTCTTGTTGCAATGAGGATTCAATGAAATGATTTTAAATCACACTCTAATTTGACTAATCTTAAAGAAACAAGACATACATGGTTGCAACATCTCATTTTATAACATCATTTTGTAGACAAGCAACACACTCTTTTTCTTTCTAATTGATGGATTGTTATGATAGTCAAAGCTTTATGACCAACAACATGTGGGGAATAAGAAAACCCATGTTACACACACACACACACACAGGGAGGGAGGGAGGGACGGAGGGAGAGAGAGAGAGAGAGAGAACTAATCAACCCTTAGGCATGAGGAATGAGGTGAGTATAAGTTTTCTTATCACAATAAAAGTCATAAATGGAAGAGAGTTTCTCGCATGCATATTGCTTCTATGTTGATTATGCTTACTCAATGTATAAATCAAATAGTTAATGGTAATGACAAATTTCTCAACTTGAGTAGAAGGTGTTTGATTATTAACTTAGCAAAGCAACAAGTTATATTGCCACCTTCTTTGCAACAATGTTCAAGAGCACTCCAAATATTAACACAATAAACCATATAAAAATTATTGTGTTTTAATTTATATGCTAAAAAGCAATCCTCCATTTCTAAAGCAATTTCACAATTAAACCATGTCTATAAAAATAAAAAGCTATATAAAACTTTGCAAATTCCTAGATTTAGCACTCTAAAATATAATCAAAAGAATTTGTTTTTACTTGAATTCCTCTCACTATGCTTCATATGTGACTTAAACTCCATCAATAGACCAATTCATGTGGATACATGATGGTTGCATCATTAAGTTTCGATTAGTAGTCCTCCTTAATAACAAAAGTCATCTTAAAAATGGGTTGTCAAAGGCCATAATTACTTCAAATTTTGTAGATGAAGTTGAGGATGATACAATCATGTTAATGAGGTAGACCTTAAAGAGGTAGCTATCCTTACATCTAATGTCATGTAGAGGTCATGCTTCCTTCCAGTTTTACATGACTCATAAGGAGAAAATTTTGAAATCAAAAGGTTTATAGGATAAGCAGCATGATATCATTCTCTATGGATAATGTGGGGTTTGATATGTGCAAAAAAGGGGCCAAAAAATGACTTTTTCTTAAGGAGGATAATTATTACATTCGAATAAATCTAACCATATGATATTTCTAGACATATTTGAAATGGAATTACACTTGTCATCCAACTTTGTAGTGTCAAAAATTACACTTGAAGTGGAATTGCAGTTGTCACCTAACTTTATAGTGTCAATTTGACACTATAAAGTTAGGTGACAACTGCAATTCCACTTCAAGTATATCTACAAACACTTAGCTAAGTGTTGAAAAAGGTTTCGACTTTGCCAACTCATCTATATTTGTATGAACATATCTTATCGGTATCATTATTATTGTGCTAAGCCACATTACAAAGTTAACTTGGAAAATGGAGACAATGAAGTATTTTTTTGAAATCGAGCTTACTTTTCAAGAAATAGGGACTAACACAAGAATAGAAAGTTCTTCAAAGTTCACTTTTTAAGCCCAAAATTGAAATGTCAAATTAGATTAAGATTCAAAAAAGTGAGTTCTTTAGTAAGAACACATGCATACCTACATACTCCATAAAGTCATTATACATGCATACATATCTCCACACAATATGGTATACAACCATGCATACTTACACACATGTGTGTGAACATGCACGTATGTGAGCACATGTGCATGTGTGCATGGGTAGACACATGCACATCCATGCATATAGACATGTATATTGTGTGTGTAACAGTGTGTTGATAGAGAGGTCTAACTTATAGGCACATTTGATGATGTCTTATGTAATATATTGTTAACGATTGACAAGTCAAGTGCTTATGTAAAGGTAGTATAATGGTAATAGAATAACTAAATATATTGGAGTCAATGTAAATTTGTGGTACAACCCTTTTTATGTCATTTGATGTGAGAAATCATCACACATATGTAGAGAAGAAGAAGAAGAAGAAGAAGAAGAAGATGAAGAAGAAGATGATGATGATGATGATGATGATGATGATGATGATGATGATGATGATGATGATGATGATGATGATGATGATGATGAATCAAAAGAATAGGGTGATTGGGAATAAAAAGTTGTGTAACACTTGACTAATTGAATAAAAGAAATCAGTAACACTTACTAATGATGAATACCTTTTGAAATGTTCTCTAATGATGTTTAGATATGAGTATCACTTTTTCTTGTGAATTAGCATGCATTAAAGTATTTCCTTTGGACTTTGAAAAGCAATTACCAAAATAAGGGTGAGCACTAGTTCCCCAATAGTCCTATGTTACTTGTCTTGTTTAGGTAAAGTTTAGGTAAAAAAGGCTACAAAGGAAGTTCTTTTCAAAAGTTCAGTGGTAGTTTACATTATGAATCTTATTCAAACCGATTCAAGTGTCATAAGGAAACTCGAATTGACATCCACAACCATAGTAAGTATCGAACTCGATGGAAATATATCTGGCAAAACACTTGCAAGACTTATAACATGCCAGATACCTTGCTTTTAATTAAACTAAAAGTCAAGTTCTTTGTCATGGGGAATTTCTCATCATGTGTGGACTCCCTGTTTTGCATAGATAAAATAAGAAAGGTCAACATAGTGGAAATAGTCTAGGTTGACAAGTATATTGAGGAAAGCCTTACAATTTGAGGAGGTCCCACTTCAACTTTTCCTTTGTGTACGCTCCTAGTTTTAGGCTCTCATTTGTTATAACATTCTTTTTATTGCTTTTGTCAAAGAAGAATAAACATAAGGTAATTTTAGAAATTGTTTAATGCCATAGAGAAGAGACATATAAGACAAAAGAAACAAGAGAAGAGATGAGAATAGAAGAGAAGGCATGGAGAGAGCTCACTCTTGCAATGGACACTAGAAAAACAAATGAAAGCATCCCTTTCATTTTTTTATAAACATCTACACATCCACATAGCAAATGAAAACTTTGAATTAGCATGTTACTTTTCCCTTTCCTAGATTGGACCAAAAACTCCCATCTTCATTTCTTGAACCCCTTTTAAAAAGGATTTTCACATTGAGACAATCGTGTGGTGACCTTAAAACATGGCAATTCACTATTTTTATAAGGCATGAATGACACATCTAGGAAAAGTAGATGGCTTGGACAAACAACCTTAATTGCTAGCAACCTCTAGAATAAAAAGTTAATATAGCATGTATTTGTTATTTCCCATTCCAAGGCAAGCCTCTTATTGCACAAATTGATAAAGACTATAAATTGGAGGGATGTACTAGAAAATGAAAATGGGTTAAGGGTAGGAAGCATTGCAAGTAGAATGGAAACTCAAGCTAATTGTGGTCAATGCAAGTATATGTGGACTTCCCTTTCTTTTAAATAGTGTTTTTTTCCCTTGCCTTTGAGTTTTCCTTTTGCACCTATAGACAAAGGCTTTTCTTTGATGTGGTAGAGTAATGCCCTTACAGATTTCGACTACAACAAGGTTGATAGTGTAGTGAGCATTCACACTTTCTTATGGTTACATGTCAAGACCATTTGGTTGCTACAAGCGCACAACCACTTTGAGTTTCACATCCCAACTCAAACTATTTGAACGTGTGTGTGTGTGTGTGTGTGTGTGTGTGTGTGTGTGTGTGTGTGTGTGTGTGTGTGTGTGTGTGTGTGTGTGTGTGTGTGTGTGTGTGTGTGTGTGTGTGTGTGTGTGTGTGTGTGTGTGTGTGTGTGTGTGTGTGTGTGTGTGTGTGAGTGTGAGATGAGAAAAAATAATTATAAACCCCACTCACCCTTCAAGAAAAGCCCTCTTTATTTCTTAAATACCAAACTTCTTCTCCTTGTGCCACATAGGCTTGGGAGCCTTCTGTTATTTCAAGATCCCCAAGATAAACCTCTAAATAATACTAGGCACTCTGCACCTAAATTCTCCTAATGCTTTACACATATATTTTGATAATGGTTTGCATTGGGGTTTCAAAGCATGTTTCATGTGGCAAGAGGGTTCATTTGAGGTTGATAAAAGAAACATAATTTTCAGGAAGAGAGTTGAGAGGTAAGAGAAAGAGCAAAAGGGAGAGAAAAGAGGAGAGAGAATGAGTGATGAGGAGAGAGAAAGATTAGAAAGATAGGAGAGAAGAGAGGGAAACCATGGGAGCTGTGAACAAGAAGGTGAGATGAGAGACTGTAATTGTATTACTTCCAAAAATGATCAAAAATACTGCCCCTTACATCCTTTTATACCTATGTCAATGTGACATGATATTATTTCTTACATCTAGAATAATATATCTTCCTAGTTTCTTACATTCAATCCCCACGCAAAAGGTTTTTTCCCTAAAAAACAAGAAATGCACTTATTATAATGAGTTGCAAAATGGTAGAGAAGAATAGAATTTTCTATCTAGACATTACAAAAGATGAAATAGTCTTCAAGAATCTGGAAGAAGTTGGTTTAATTGAAAGCTAAAGTAGAAGCATGTAATATGTATAACATCTACAAGTCTTCAAGTTGTAGTCTTAGCCATAAAATATTATTGAAAAGAGCAGTGTGTTGTGAAAAAGGCCCTGTTGGGGACAAAAACTTTCATAACTCCTCATAGAGTAGTCCAAACGAGGTATGCCACACATTAATATGAAGCTCGTAAAAATTACTTTGGCTCTATATAAGTGGCACTTTACTGAAAATTGGAAAAAATCAAATCTATTCTAAAACAAACTGTTGTTTGGGTGTTTTCTGCAGCAAAACTAGCCCATTTGAAGCTATAATTCAGTGAAATAGCACTTGAAGAATCCATGGTAGGAATGTATCCAAATAGAGATTGATCCAACAAGGATCTTCATCCACCTAAATCAAAAGGTTAGGTGTCATTTAAATCATCCACTAGGTCATCTAGGTCATAAAATTGATCCACAAAATCATCGTCATAACTGGCTCATACTCCCCAAGTCTTCAAGAATAATGATGCTCTTGACTTTAGTGTTACATAGACACACTTGGAAGCATGGCTTGGTGAATACTTTTCTCAGCATTTGAAACATAACCCTTTTTGCTTTACGAGCCTTGGAGATGTCCATGGAAATCATTTTATCATTACTTATAAAACTAACAGAAGTTGGTTTTAATTGAGCTTGTTGGGACCTTTGCTTTATTACCATTTTCTATCCAAAAATCACTTTATGATTTAGTAGCATAAAATGGAAACTATATAAGGACTTTAGGGCTTGCCAAATGTTGGGAGATTCTCTCAAGAGATTGAACCAGAAGTTAACTAGGAAAAATTAGGTAGAGCCGAGTGTTGACTTACCTAGGGTTAAGTCTTAAAACCTTGATCAATAATTATCTTAGGGGAAAGGTGTGGTGGATGTGTTAGAACTTTGTTAAGGTTCCTTGAATCCTAACCAGTTATTATTGGAAAAAAGTGTTGCACTCCATGAACCAAGGGTAACTACGATCACTCCACTCGAATGAGAAGCCCTTGTGGGACACCTTCGATGGAGCTAGCTGATGTATTGAGACCTCAGTTATCAAATTAGGACCCCGATCTTATAGGTTGATCCTTGTGGGGGGACAGTCAATACCTTCTGTTACGGGGTGGGCTCTGGGAAACCTAGATGAAAGACCCTGTGCATTCTCGCGAGTGCTAGGCAAAGCCGTCTGTAGGATAATTCCCCGATGGACCACTAAAACATGATGCCAAGGAATTTTTAGACAAGCACGTGATACTAGTAAATCATTTTTACATTAGTCATGAACCTGAATGTTAGCATGAATGTAGACTTACCCACGACTTTTCATATCTATGATTGGCTAAAGACAAATGTAGAGTATAATTAACCATCTCAAGGACAAATGATGTTGGCCTTGCATCACGGGATCTTTGTGGTGTTTTACAGAGCTAATCAGTTGGTAATGCATTTTTAGCTGAGAGAGAGAGAGAGATTAAAATTTATGTTAAAAATTAATTGCCACCAAAGTTGCCATGTTTACCAGTTATAGCCCTTTACTGTCCAAAAGAATCCTACATGGGAATATCCTTCCTATACTTGCGAGCATACCTCTCTACTAGTTCAATAGCCTGGAATAGTATGGTGGGTTTTTGGGCCATAACATTAGTTGTGAAAAATTAGGCTCCTGGACTTATGCAAATTTGCATCATCACTCACACTCTCTACATATATGGTAAGATTCAAAAACCGATTGATATACTCTTTAACTAATAGGCTTCTTTGGTCCAACTAATATAATCTCCTAGTTCATTTTTCTTTCTCAAATGGGAGAGATAAATACTTGAGCATTCTTAGTTTTGAAATCCTCCCAACTATCAACCTACTAATTTTTCCTCTTTATGTACCTCCACCATGTATGATTAAAGCCTTCAAGGTGAAGGGTAGCAAAATAAACATTTTGGTCATCAAGCCCATGGAAAATATCAAAATAGGATTTTAACTTTGAATCCCACTCCTTCAAATTAGCCAGTGATGATGAATGGCCACCATATTTTCTCAACATAATTTTATCACAAAGCTCCTTCTCAACAATACCTTACAATCCCTTTGATACTTGGGATGTGTATCCGTATAATTTCTAGTGGGGAATGAAAGATTAGAGGCACTCCTATAATAATTGGTTTAGAACCTATTTGGAGGAATAGGTGGCTAACTTCTAGCTCGTGGAGGAGGATTAGACACATGAATGCTCAAAATAGGCTCATCAGCCCTAAAAGAAGTCTCCCCAATCTCATAGGTTATATGAGATATATCCTTCTTTCCGATGATACCTAGCTATGGATTACTATTCAAGGACTAAAATGATTGCTTATCTCTGCTTTCCTTGTTTGCCATTTGTGCTACCGTGGAAATTTGAGCACTACTTTTATCCAATGATTTTCTTGTGGAAGAGGCAAACTTCTCTGCAAACTTGTCCAAGGAATCCTTAGTATAATAGGCCATCTAGTCCATAGCTTCCTTGGTTTGGATGTTTGACTAAACCATTTGCTCAATGACATGATCCAATTTAGAAACCAACTTCATGTGTCTGATAGAGTGCCTAGTTTCATGGTTACAAGGCATGGTATTGAGAGTGCTATACACACCATATTCTTGGGATTCTTTTCCATCACGATGTGTCTTAGGTATTTCCTCATGTGCTTCCTTAATTTTTTTCTGGATATCATCATTCTCCTTGTGTTTTCCTTTATTTCCAGCCATTTCTGCTAATTGTTACAGTGCAGTCCACGTAGACCACCTATCACTAAAATGGCTATAACTTTTCACCACAATATCCAAAATAAAGAACTTTTTGATTCAAAATGAAGCCAACAAATAGCTCTTTAGGATGAGCTATAGCACTTGACTTCAGAATCTCATTAGAATATTTTGAAAATATTATTTTCACACTATACAAAACAATCCAACATCCTATAAAAACATTGTTTTGACCTTTCAACCTCCCTTAGGTCTAGACTAAGATCTCCAAACCTTGTAGCACCCTTGATATGATTTTTAGGGACTACATCTAACCTACAATACCTTGTATAGGCCCTGGATAAATTCCAATTTACTCTGCATTACCTATAACCAAGTGGATAATACCCCAAAATTAGTCTCAATATTTTGTTTTATTAAAATACCATGTGAGCAACTTGTAATAGACCTGGAATAATCTATGGTACCTACAAATGGCTAAATATCAACCCCAATCAATGCCCAATTGCCATGTTATTGCTACGTGTACTTGTATCATGCTAATGAAGGCTAAAATAGACTGAAATAACTGGTAATCCTTGTATATTCCTTGGAAACTAATCAATGAATCCCTAATCAATGCTCTTCAACTGAGATCTTTGGGTCTTCAATGTCTCCACTCGCAATACCTATATAATGGATAAAATGGCATATTAACCTCCCTAGATAGGCTTCGAATCACCAAGAAGTGGGCAGAGTTCCCCTCAGGTTGGTTGGTTGAACCCCTTCACAATCTTTAGTAGTGGGGAAGGATCACCTCTCTTTTGCCCCACTATCTCCCCTAACATCCACCTTTTTCCTCATTGGGAATTTCCATAGCAAAAGCATTCTATTCTAAGAAAACATGGATAATATGCATTACTGAAATAACTCTATCAACCTTCAATGATATGCATGGATTTGATCAATGAAAATAGACTTGAAAATTTGAGATTGGCTAAGGATCTTACCACTACAAATAAGTGACTTGTTGATTGCAATACTTACCCTTTACGATGTATTTCTTAGGTACAAGGCAATCACAAGATGAAATTATGGTTATTCTTAAAGCCATTCGAAATGGTAATCATGATGGAATTGGATTGAAGTCAATGCTAAAATTTAATATAGGGACTCTAATTTATCAAAAGAGGTATTAATCTCTTATCTATGGTTTACTTAGAGGCTAAAATGACCAATATCTCTCACCAACAAATGAAAGAGCTTGAACAAGTGGATGTAAAGAGATGTTAGAGAAAAAGCAAATGAAATAACTCTTATAAACTCAAAGAAGGTGGATGATTTTATTAGAATCAAGCCTTAGTCATCATGGGTAGAAGAAATTGCCCAAAATCTATCCATAAGCTCTATGCACCATGATTCCATTAAAAAATCAGTGTGCCCTTTGCTTAAAGAACAATAATCCTTCAAAGATGAAGTGCCTTGAACCTTCTTGAATGCTTAAATGCAAGACATTCAAGCTCTTTGATCAAAAGCTCCACCAATCTTGGTTGATAATGCCAATAGAGAAGCCCTAAAGGTTAGGAAGAGCAAAATCTTGAAAATTTTTGAAGCTTCAAATCTGAAGCTATGGTTGCCATGCTAGTTTTTAGGATTTTCAAAGATAAGAATGAAGATCAAAGGCTCAAAGAGGTCAATCCCTACTAAGAATGATGCCAAACACTTTTCCAAGGAGTATGCAAGTAATAGACAAGGTGTCAATGGCTACCATTGATCCGAGTTTTTTACAAATTGGATTTCTACTACAAAATTTGGTCAAAACCCTTATCAAGTGCCTTATCCATAGCTTAAACCCTACATCTTATCACTTTGGGTTACTCTTCAAGCACTAGGTATGCTACATTGCTTCTCGGTTATGATAACTTTAGCAAGTGGGAAAACAAGTTCTTAAGAGGGATGTCAATGCAAAGGTTAAAAGGAATGGGTTATCTTAATGATGATGGAAATGGATTACACCTAGAGGTTGAGTGCATGCATAGATTTTTTTTAAAGGACTAACCTCCAACTACACTTGGGTTCCACCTACATCACCAAGATTTGGGATCTATCACCATCATTAGAGGACACATCACCCTTGTACACAAGTAAATGTGCACATCATGGTGTTATTTGGATCTTACACAAAAGCTTACAAGCATAGACCCTCTCTGTCACATGCTTATGTGTATTTATATATATATAAAGAATTAAAGTCAAAGCAACTTTTGGAAGCCATTTTTAATAATTTTAATAATCCCACGAAAAATCAAATTTTAAGAAAATTCTTGAGTGGCCCGACCGGTTTCGACCTGGTCTACAAAGTTGTAGAAGAAACTTTTTTCACATTCTTTACCGATTTGAAGTTACAAAGGTGCAAACTACTGGCTACATGCAATTTTCTTCTCTCTTTCACCCTTATCACATCAACTTCCCATTTTATCCTTCTTGTAAATATATTATAATAATGTGCTTCGGGCAACCACCTCTTGTAATCTAATTTCCTTTCTCTACATTGTCGACCACCACCCTTGGCTTCTTGCATGATGACCAAGGTGGAGACTTGTCCCATCTCCTATTCTCCATATTATCAAAGATGTCATACATCATCTAGGATTATGTTAATCAAGAATATTAGCTTAATCTAATCCCTCATGGAGGCTATATAAGGTGCCCATAGAGATGTAAAGACATGCAATCACAAGCACATGAGAGCACTCTAGATCACCAAGCCCAAAGGGAAGCCACTAAGAGTACATTATGCAACACCCTCATGCTAGTCCATCTCTTTGAGGTAAGCTATGACTGAGTCTCTTTTCTTATATAGCATTCCATGAATATATAATGGAAAGCTTCCTCTACCTCTTCTCCTCTTGTCTCCCTCTCTTCTCATCTCTCTCCATCTCTCTCATATTTTAATATGATGTCTAGATCATATGGTGTCAAGAACATATGTACTCTCATTCATACTTAAACTTATTAAGTAAGACTTGCCATATGCTATATTAGCTGAAAATATTTATTTTCTCATATTATATATATATATATATATATATATATATATATATATATATATATATATATATATATATATATATATATATATATATATTCATGGGAGAAATTAGGAGCCATCACTTCTCTTAACCTTTCATCATCTTCATTTCTCTTAAGATGGGCTACAAATTCTCTCTTATGAAGTTGTGTTTTGGTTCTTTCCATTCACTTAGGAAAGGAATGTCCTAGCCCATCCTCCCTTTGGCTAGGTGGTGCCCTTACTTAGCTCTCTTAGTGAGGATTGGAGGTTGGGTGGGTAAGAGGAAACCCACACATCTTTTTACTCTCGTTTTGGTGCCCCCACTGAGGAACTTCTCAAGCTACGCTCTACAATTTCTATGAAGAAAGAAACATCTAAGGAGTTGTCCTCTTCTTCAACGAGTGTTTGTCAAGGGATCACTAAGGAAGAATCTTCATCAAACCCTATTCAAGGGATTAATTGCTCAAGAGTAGCACTATGGTCTTCAAAAGAAGCTCAAGAGAAGAAGAATCTTTATCAACAAACAACATGTATGTGAGTAAAGCAAGTTAATTGCACGCACCCTTCTTTACTTCAAGAGAAATCTTGCTCAAAGCATTGTATTGAGTGCTTTGTGTCTAGTGTAAAGACACTCCCTAAGGAGCCTCATCTTCAAGTAGTGAAGGTACTTTCAAATTCGGGGATTAACAAGTTTTTGGAGAGGGGGTTACACATCAATGATGTGTGGTATTGGCAAGAGGCTATATATGGTGATGCGCTTCAACTACTACTAGTAGCAAGAACACTCAAAGTAATTGGAAGTAGCTATCGAAGCCTATGAACTTTACAAGGCTGATGATGGTCACACCAAAGCTAGGCTAATCACTAATGAGCAAATCCTTCGCATCTCTCGAGTGGTGGGATCTAAGAGGCCAGAGCTTTAGCAGCATGCTTCATAAAAGTTTGTAGTGGAAGTTTTAGTTAATATATAAATAAATCATCCTATTTTCTACAACTTTCAATCGGTTCAAAGCATTAGGGTGGATGTTTACATTAGTAGAAAGATACATTTTCAACAAAGGTTGGTCTTCTATTTTGGAGCTGAGAGGTTGAGAGAGATCTTGTTGTCCCCTGACCCCATAATATTTCCTATTTTGGATTATAACATCTCCTTTAATGTGCACATATTCATTCTACTCTAAGTGCATCCCATGAACCATAGGGATTTGTACGGACCTATCTGTCCTCTTGCTAAACAAACCGTCTACATAATAGCTAGCACAAAGCTCAAGTTCCAAAATATCATAAGCGACTTATTGGGCCCTCGTCATCTTGTTGAGATTAATGCATCTCTGAATCCATTTATTCTGCCCTTAACAAGATATGACTTGGGCCTAGATGTATTCATCTTTGAACTAGATCAACATATTTCTATCATGGCTTTTCCAAGCTTTTTTGGGCACAAAGGAGAGAAAGCTTTAGACTTTCTAGATGATTTAGAAATGGCCTTCCTAGTCACAGGCCGGGATGATGAATCAACCAAAGTACCGGCCTTCTCTTTAGTTCTAAAGGGTAATGCTCGAGTGTGGTATCAAGCTCTCCCAGAGGCTACAAGGGATAACTGGGAGAATCTCAAGACCGCATTCTTTCACGAGTATCAAGATACGGAGCATCCTAAAGATCTCTAGAGACAACTTCTAGATCTTTGACAAACCTTACGAGGGGAGTACCAAGCATATGAAGGCATGTTTATAAAATTGTGGGATAAATGGACAGCCTCCTTAGGCGAGGGACAGAGAGTACCTGATTAACTTAAGAAAGATTTTTTTCTAGCCGGACTCTACCCTCTACTAAGGGAGAAGGTCAAAGTAAAGTTTTCTACATCCTATGAAAAATCAGTCACTTATGCTAAGGAGAAAGATAGGAAAATGAAGTATCAAGCCCAGTTGAAGGGGGGAGTTGAGCCCATGCAGGTCTTACCAACCATGCCAAGGCCTAGAGAAATAGTAGAGGTCCCACCTGAACTAGAAATGCCACAACAAGAGCTCCTAAAATGCATTACTAATCAACTTAAAAGCCTTTCATTGAATTAAGTGCAAGGAGTACAATCCCCTTCCCTCGTAAATGAAGGCAAACGGGACCCAAGGAGACAAGAAAGAGAGTATGTTTGCTATAATTGTGGGGAGACTGACCATGGTATGTACTTTTTTCCTTATCGCAGGCATATGCCATAAAATGGGTTCCAACCAAGAAGGAGGGGACAACAAGTGACACCACCTAGGGAGAGGCTTGTTCCACCGAATCCAGGGCCTCCACCACCGGTTTAAGTTCTCTAGCATCCTCAATCACTTGCAGAGGTGCCACCCTTGCCTGTCTAGTCGCCAAAGAATCATGACATCAAGATGATCAGTTTGAAAGAGAGTGATATCAAAGGGAATGCCAAAGTAGTAGAGGTTGAAGCAATGCCTGTGAAGAAAGCCTATAGAATTGAGAGGATGGAACTTGCACCACTAGAGGAGGTTAAAAATATGGAAGAAGAGGCAAAGTCTTATAAGGCTTCAAAGACACGCGGTAGTAAAAAGAGGAGGGCTCGCTCACACCTATGCATTGATCCAGATGATTTTTCACTGGGTAAATGTACTAGAGCTTATGATTTTCTTGTTGATGTGAGGAATCAAGGGACAAAACACTGCATCTATCTCTAACAGTGCATTGACAATGGTCAAAGATGGTAAGCATTAGACCCATGAAGAATAGACACGTGAATGCAATCAAGGCTAGAAAGACGAAAGATATTGTGCCTCTAGTGGAAACCAAAATCAATGGGCAGAGAGTATCAAAGACATATGTGGATGGAGGTGCAGAGATTTGTGTCATGACAGAAAAGTTGATGCATCGTTTGGGATAGAGATAAGTGAAACTACTGAATTTGGGGCCAAAATGGCTAACAATGTAGTAGTAAATTGTTTGGGAGTTATAAGAAAGTCAAGGTAAAGGTGTGTGGAGTGCAATTGCAGCTTGACATGTATGTGATGCGAGTGAAGGGGGATGGCTATCCACTCATCCTTGGGCGACCATGGCTAATGGGAATGAAAGCCAGACAAGATTGGGAGACTAGAGCTTTTGAGCTAAGGCCATAGAAGGGGCTACAGAAAAAATAGAAGAGCACTATCTACAACATGAAGGAGGGCTGACAGGAGGATCTTGTGTTAGAGACCACATTGATGAATGGAATTCCTACGAGGGTTGGGCATCTACGACAAAGGGCAAGTCTTCAAATGAGGAGGAAGAAAGCTCTCTACAAGTGATGGGGATTACATTGAAAGGGCCTTCTAGTAGTGAAATTCCGCAGCAGCTTCCAAAGGTCAAGAAGGAGAGGTTAGAAAAAATGTTGGCTAAGGATCTATCAGCTAAGGAGAAGGCAACCTACATGGAAGTGGTGATAAAACACTCTGCACTTTTTATTTCTGATTATGAACACATCACAGGTGTGATGGCAATACAACATCACATTAATCTAAAAGATGGAGCAAGGCCAGTGGTGCAATGGCTACGACGGTTGTTTGGGAGTAGTTCAACAAAACGCTCTACTCACTAAGGTGTAGTGACTTTTGAAGGCAGGCTTTATCTATCTAGTAGGGGACTCATAGTGGGTTTTACCTGTAGTGGTGACACCCAAGAAGAACAGCAAATGGCAAATTTGTGTGGACTACAAGCCGCTAAATGCTACAACAAAGAGAGATCACTTCCTCTTCCCTTTTAGGATGAAATACTCAACGAGGTGGCCAGGCATGAGAGATACATTGTTTGTGATAGGTATTCAAGTTATTTTTAGATCCAAATAGCTGAAGAAGATCAACAGAAGACCACCTTCATCATGCCTTGGGGGTGTTTTTCTTACAAAGTAATGCCCTTTGGATTAACAAATGCCCCAGCTACCTTCCAGTGATTCATGAATTATGTCTTCCAGTCATATTTTGGTAAGTCCATCAAGGTCTTTATGGATGATTTTTGTATTTATAGTTCTAAGGCTCTATATCTAGGGAAGGTGGATGAAGGTTTCAACTGCCTTGCACAAATGGGGGGAAGCTAAACCATGAGAAGTGTCGTATTTGTGAAATTGGTGTAACTTTGTTAGGGCATATCATAAGTGAGAGGGGCATTGAAGCATATCCAAACAAAATTAAGGCCCTATTGGCAGTGTCGTCACCATCTTCTGTGAAGCAACTAACTTATTTCATTCAGAAGGTGTGATACATGGGGCGGTTCATTCATCTCCTCTCCCAATTAGTGTTTCCACTGCAACAGTTGACCCACTCTGAGGAGCTCCTGTTGTGGAGTGACGAAAGTGAAAGGTGCTGTCACGAGGTAAAGAAGGCTCTCAACACCCTTCCCACAATTTTACAGCCTTGCTGGGATCAAGAGTTTTTTGTCAACCCGAGTTATGGGGAAGATGCTCTAGGGGCACCACTAATACAAAAGGATGCTAAAACTGGCCTGATGAGGCCGGTTTACTTTTCTATCAGAGTAATGATAGCATCAGAACAAGGATACAAGATGGTGGAGGTGATGGTTTTGTCTCTAATGTTTGCTGTAAGTAAGTTTCGTTCTTATTTTCTCCCTAGACCATTCATAGTGATCACAATAGAAGAGCATTTTCCCTATGCCTTACAGCACATTGATGTTTCAGTTAGAATTTCTAAGTGGATGATACAACTCCAAGAGTTTGACGACACCTTCAAGGTGGAGGACTCTACTCGGGCCTGCCTAGCTGATTTGTTGACACATAGATGCCATCAAAAGAAGGAAAAAGAGAAGGGAAAGGCAAAAGAGGAGACAGCTCCTCTTGAGGACCCGCCACGGGTGGAGAATGCCCATGCCCTCTACTTTGATGGGGCCTACAAGCGTATTAAAGACAAAGCGGCAACAGTAGGAATAGTGGTGTTCAGTCCCGAAGGTGACAAACTTTATGGAGAAGGTATTAGCCTAGAGGATGTCCATTCTAACAATGAGGCAGAATATCAAGCCTTGCTTTTAGGTTTGAGATGGTGCCTCTCACATGGTGTCACTCGACTTAATGTTTTTAGGGATTCTATGCTAATTGTTAAGCAAATGAAAGGAATTTGGACTTATAAAAATGATAACTTAGCCATGAAAATGAGAGAAGCTAAAACTCTCTTGAGAAAGCTACAGAAAATCCAAATCTATTTTGTGCCAAGGCGCACAAACGGCAACGCACATGTTCTAGCAACTGAAAATTTGAAAGAGGTAATGGTGGGTATCATTGCAGTAAAGCTCCCCTTGTTTCAAGGTAAGTTTCAACTACAAGATGTACTTTATTTTCTTGAGCATGGTGAGGCACTTACACATATGAATAAGAGTGAGAAAAGGTGGTTAGCTACTAAGGCCACTAAATAACGCTTGATAAATTATGTGTTGTATTGCAAAGGAAAAGATGTAGTGCTTAAAAGGGTGCCAATAGCAAAGAAGATTATGGATGTGATTAAGAGCTGCCATGAGGGGGTTTGTGGCAGACATTTTGCTCAAGAAATAACCAGCAGAAAGATTCTCCAAGCCGATTTTGTGTGGCCTAGTCTGCATCAAGATGTACAACATTGGTACCACACTTGTGATGCTTGCCAAAAGGCCGGACCAAGGAAGCTAGTGCATGAGGAACAAAATCCCATAACTACATATGGCCCATTTGAGAAATGGGGGATTGATGCAATAGGGCCACTCCCACAAACTCAGTCTGGCAAGGAATACATCATAATGGGTGTGGACTACATGACGAGGTGGGCTGGGGCTTCATCAACTAGTAGGATCACAACCCAAGAAGTGGAGAAATTTGTGTTTGAAAACATTTGTTGCAAATTTGGCACACCTTTAGAAATTATCTCTGAACGGGTTCTGGTTTTAGGGTTGATCTAGTGGGGGAGCTAATGGAAAGGCTAAAATTTAAGCGCAGGCATTCTACTCCCTACTACCCACAATGTAATGGTTTGGTCAAAAAGGTGAATGGGCTGATTTGTAAGATAATTACCAAGCAAGTAAACATGCACCCCAAGCACTGGGGTAAAAAATTGAGTGCAGCTCTTTGGGCCTACATGACTTTATTCAAAACCTCACTTGGCTATACTCCGTTTCACCTCGTTTATGGCCAAGAGGCTTTGCTTCCTATAGAGGTAGAACTGGCCAGCTTACGTGTTTTAGTAGCCAGTCGAGAGAAGAATCAAAATAAGAAGTTAGAGGAAAGGATCTTGGATCTATAGAGGCTAGAGTTAGATAGAGAAGCAACTATCCAACACTATTCTATGCAAGTTGAAGAGAGGAGGAAGACACTTAATAAGAAGCTGGCTAGCAAGCACATAAGGGAAGGATCACTTGTGCTATGCTATGATAACTGCTTTGATAACAGAAAGGATGCTAAACTTGTGTTCAAGTGGGAACGGCCATTCATGGACATAAGGAAATATCCAAATGGTAGCTATAAGCTATGTGATATGGATGGGAGGGTTCACAAGACAAGGGTAAATGGATGACGACTCAAGCCTTACTTTCAAAGAATTAGGGATACTTTAGAGTAGTCATTTGACAAAGATCCACCAATGCGGGGGTGCAGTCCTTCCTGCTCTATTGGACCATCATTAGCAAGCTAGGGGCATGAATGCCTCTAGCCTAAGGGAAGGGCTAATGATCCGAGTTTTTTACAAACCGTATTTCTACCATAAAATTTGGTCAAAACCCTTATCAAGTGCCTTACCCACAGCTCAAACCCTACATCTTATCACTTTGGGTTACTCTTCATGCACTAGGTATGCTACATTGCTTCTCGGTTATGATAACTCTAGCAAGTGGGAAAACAAGTTCTTAGGAGGGATGTCAATGTAAAGGGTAAAAGGAATGGGATATCTTAGTGATGATGGAAATGGATTATACCTAGGGGTTGAGTGAATACATAGATTTTTTTCAAAGGACTAACCTCCAACTACACTTGGGTTCCACCTGCATCACCAAGATTTGGGATCTATCACCATCATTAGAGGACATCTCACCCTTGTACACAAGTAAATGTTCACATCATGGTGTTATTTGAATCTTACACAAAAGCTTACAAGCATGGATCCCCTCTGTCACATGCTTATATGTATTTATATATATATATATAAAAGAAATTAAAGTCAAAGCATTTGGATTCATGGGATATGGTCGTTCTTTGACCGGTGTTGCATCAAGTGTCATGGGTATGTTGTGAGTCACCACACTCGATTCTATCCCTTTGGGCTCTTCTAGGGACCACAAGCAAAGATATCTACATACCCTCGCAATAGAGTAATGAGACTTCCTTCATCTTTCTCAGCCAAGTCATTGGCTATAAATACAGGTCATGGGGTCTCCCCCTCCTTGTCTTAATTGACCTCTTTGACCTTGGTGGGTCCCTCGATTGGTTTGCTTGCTTGCCCCTATCGTTTGGCTCCTAGCAAGGTCACCACCCTATCTCCCTTTTTTGAACTTCTTGAACCGTTTTGGAAAGTCTTGCGGTTTTCATTGTTCCTATGTCTGTGTTTTGTTACTCAACATCCGTCGTTCCTCCCTTATCTGCCGACGTTGTATCTAATCTTTGAAGGCGGCGGTATTTCAGGGTCACTATCTGAGCTCACTTCCGATTTGGAATCAAACTCTCCGTCTTCACTAGAAGAGGGGCTCTCTCTTGGTGGTCGTAGCTCAGAAGGTGAGTCCATTTGCAACAGTGGTGCATCACTCGATTGGGCTAGGCCTGCCTACTCGTAATCGATTGCATCAATGTGCTCCAACCAAGTTCGATCGCAATCTGTGCGTCTGACTCCTCTCTCTATTCAAAGTTCCCTCTGCTTTCATGATCTAGGGTCTATTCGTGCTTGTTTGATTATATGCCCCCCAATGTCGTACTCTAGAGTATCGATTTCCCTTTTGCTCTCATCACTGAAGGAATAGCAGTCCTCATATTCATCATCAGAGCTGTCTTTGTCCAGTTGCTCCTTGTTCTCATGGTTTTCACAAATCTCTTCTTGTTAGTCAAGGATTAGAACCCAATTTTATCTCAAGTTCAACTCATGTATCTTGGACCATCACTATTCAGGCTCGTCCACCAAGAGGTCTCAGAATGGCTTAAGATTCGTTATTGGATTGCCAGCTGACTTGTCAGTCAAGCACCCTAGAATCTCCAAGAGCTCTTGTCCATTGTTTGCGACTCGGAATGAAACATGATTGGGTCCTCCACATAGGCTCCTGGTCATCATGCAGACTGGCATTGAAGTTGTGTCCTTGAGCTTACTAGTTGCCTTGATGGCGTGTTCATACTCCTCACTATCTAAGAACAGCAGATTGATGGTAGCAAGAACATGCATCCAGTCTCACTCATCCTCAAGACATGGGATATACTTGGTAAGGGCCCCATAGGATCCCCTAGTCTATTGTTCGTCACCCTTTAGCATGGTGTAGATGGCATCTAGGTCGGCTGGCATAGTCTTCCAAGTGTCCATCTCTACTCTTACAGTCTCTATTCGATTTCCTAAGAATATGAGACCGTTGCCCTAGTCTTCTACAACTCTCACGTTGCACATCCAAGGTCGGCCTAACAGGATGTCATAGTCCACTCCCTTCATGACTATGAAGTCAACCGATAATTGGATTCATGCAATCGTCACTGGCCAATTTTTCAACACTCTGAATGGTTTCACCTTCATTCTGTTAGCCAACGTGATGTTCCACCTAGCAGTCTCGACCGGTGGGTTACCCTAGGTCTAGATACTGCATGGCTTAGCACGCTCACTTTTTCCCTTGTGTCGACAATCCCCTTTCTTGTAACATCCCCTAGAGCTAGGACTAGCAATATTGCATGCATTTTTGTTCCTTCCCAAAAAGCATTCACATGCAAGGATTTAGACATGGAATGCAACATCAGACTCAGTATTTGAGTTTCTGTGTCATGCTTAGGCAAGTTTGTGGTAATTGGCTTGTTTAGTTCTTTGACCCACTATTTCAACTCTAGCCATAGCATTGGATGTTGCATAAGTAGGTTGCCTGAGCTTAGAGTTACAGCAGGGGTGGTCACTAGTATATTGAGGAGGTTGCTAGTCACTTGCCTCTCTCCTAAATCTGTGATTCTTGGCTAATGGCCTTGACTATTTTGTCAGCTTGAAGCATTTAGCCTTTGTCTAGTTGGCTTTGCTTGTGGCATTGTCGCCTTCTTTATTTTGGTCATGGTAGAGGTATTGGCACACTCATGCTTGAGAGATCATTGATCTCATATTCTAGTATGGGCTCAGCGTCTTTTAGGTGCTCCTAGGCCTCCTTCGCCCATTCTTTCACCTTCTCGATGGCTTCGAGTTGGCGCTTCAGGTTGCGACTTTAGCACTTCCCTTTTTAGCCATCCGTGGAGCCAACGTTTCTTCCTCTGCATCAAGGACTTTCCTCCCCATAGGTAGTGTTGTGGCACTTCCGGTTTTGAGGGTGACCTTAGCATCTGGTCTTTTCTTCCTTCATCTCCAACTCTTCTTTCCAATTGAGGTTGCATCAAGGTTGCGAGGACCTAGCAATGATATGCCGGCCTACTTTGTCTACACCCGGATCATGACATGCAATGGGATAGGAGTGGCCTCCCCATCGAGTGTCTCAATGCTGAACAACCCCAATGGAACCGATGGTTCATTTCCCGAACTAGAGAAT